>NW_026868373.1:15000-52177 GCF_020745735.1 Hemiscyllium ocellatum
GGAGAGACATTCGAGACAGAGAGAGAGACACATTCGAGACAGAGAGAGGGAGATACACTCGAGACAGACAGAGAGAGAGAGACACTCGAGAGAGAGACACTCGAGACAGAGACACTCATTCGAGACAAAGAAAGAGAGAGAGAAGGACACACACTCTCGAAACAGAGAGAGAGAGAGAGAGAGAGACACTCGAGACAGAGAGACATTTGAGACAGACAGAGACACACACACTCGAGACACAGAGAGAGAGACCCGCTCTCTCTCTCTCTCTCTCTCTCTCTCTCTCTCTCTCGAGAGAGAGAGAGAGAGAGAGAGAGAGAGAGACCCACTCGAGACAGAGAGAGAGAGAGAGAGGGAGACACTCGAGACAGAGAGACATTTGAGACAGACAGAGACACACACACTCGAGACACAGAGAGAGAGACCCGCTCTCTCTCTCTCTCTCTCTCTCTCTCTCTCTCGAGAGAGAGAGAGAGAGAGAGAGAGAGAGAGAGAGAGAGACCCACTCGAGACAGAGAGAGAGAGAGAGAGAGACCCACTCGAGACAGAGAGGGAGACCCACTCGAGACAGAGAGGGAGACCCACTCGAGACAGAGAGGGAGACCCACTCGAGACAGAGAGGGAGAGAGAGACACTCGAGAGTGAGAGAGAGAGTCACACACACTCGAGACAGAGAGAGAGAGAGAGAGAGAAAAACACTCGAGAGACAGAGAGACACTCACTTGAGACAGAGACACCTGAGAGAGAGACACACACATACATTCGAGATAGACACAGAGATACACTCAAGACAGATAGAGAGAGACACACACTCGAGATAGATAGAAACACACACTCGAGACAGAGAAAGAGAGACACTCGAGACAGAGAGAGAGAGTGAGAGAGACACTTGAGACAGAGAGACACACTCGAGACAGAGAGAGAGACACACACACTCGAGACAGAGAGAGAGAGACACACACACTCGAGACGGAGAGAGAGAGAGACACACACACTCGAAACAGAGAGAGAGACACACGCTCGAGACAGAGAGAGAGACACACACTCGAGACAGGGAGACACTCACTTGAGACAGAGAGACACCCGAGCGAGAGACACACACACACATACATTCGAGATAGACAGAGAGACACACACTCGAGGTAGATAGAGAGAGACACACACTCGAGATAAATAGAGACACACACTCGAGACAGAGAAAGAGAGACACTCGAGAGAGAGAGAGAGAGAGAGGGACACACACTCTCAAAACAGAGAAAGAGAGAGAGAGAGAAACAGAGACAGACACACTCAAGACAGACAGAGACACACTCACTCAAGACAGAGAGAGACAGAGAGAGAGACACACACACTCGAGACAAAGAGGGAGAGAGAGACCCACTTGAGACAGAGAGAGAGAGAGAGAGACCACTCGAGACAGAGAGAGAGAGAGAGAGAGAGGGAGACCCACTCGAGACAGAGAGGGAGACCCACTCGAGACAGAGAGGGAGAGAGAGACACTCGAGAGTGAGAGAGAGAGTCACACACACTCGAGACAGAGAGAGAGAGAGAGAGAAAAACACTCGAGAGACAGAGAGACACTCACTTGAGACAGAGACACCTGAGAGAGAGACACGCACACATACATTCGAGATAGACAGAGAGATACACTCGAGACAGATAGAGAGAGACACACACTCGAGATAGATAGAAAAACACACTCGAGACAGAGAGAGAGAGAGAGAGAGAGAGAGAGACACTCGAGACAGAGACACACTCGAGACAGAGAGAGACACACACACTCGAGACAGAGAGAGAGAGAGAGACACACACACTCGAGACGGAGAGAGAGACAGACACACGCTCGAGACACAGAGAGAGACACACACTCGAGACAGGGAGACACTCACTTGAGACAGAGAGACACCCGAGCGAGACACACACACACATACATTCGAGATAGACAGAGAGACACACACTCGAGGTAGATAGAGAGAGACACACACTCGAGATAAATAGAGACACACACTCGAGACAGAGACACACACTTGAGACAGAGAAAGAGAGACACTCGAGAGAGTGAGAGAGAGGGACACACACTCTTGAAACAGAGAAAGAGAGAGAGAGAGAGACACTCAAGACAGAGAGAGACAGAGAGAGACACACACACTCGAGACAAAGAGGGAGAGAGAGACCCACTTGAGACAGAGAGAGAGAGAGACCCACTCGAGACAGAGACCCACTCGAGACAGAGAGAGAGAGACACTCAAGACAGAGAGACACTTGAGACAAGAGACACACTCACTCAAGACACGGAGAGAGACACTCACTCGAGACACAGAGAGAGAGAGACCCACTCGAGACAGAGAGAGACCCACTCGAGACAGAGAGAGAGAGACCCACTCGAGACAGAGAGAGAGAGACCCACTCGAGACAGAGAGAGACCCACTCGAGACAGAGAGAGAGAGACCCACTCGAGACAGAGAGAGAGAGACCCACTCAAGACACAGAGAGAGAGAGAGAGACCCACTCGAGACAGAGAGAGAGAGAGAGAGAGACCCACTCGAGACACAGAGAGAGACCCACTCGAGACAGAGAGAAGGAGAGAGAGAGACACTCGAGACAGAGAGGGAGAGACACACACTCGAGACAGAGAGAGAGAGACCCACTCGAGACAGAGAGAGACCCACTCGAGACAGAGAGAGAGAGACCCACTCGAGACAGAGAGAGAGAGACCCACTCAAGACACAGAGAGAGAGAGAGAGACCCACTCGAGACAGAGAGAAGGAGAGAGAGAGACACTCGAGACAGAGAGGGAGAGACACACACTCGAGACAGAGAGGGAGAGACACACACACACACGAGGCAGAGAGAGAGAGAGACATTCGAGACAGAGAGAGAGAGACATTCGAGACAGAGAGAGAGAGACATTCGAGACAGAGAGAGAGTGAGAGACACTCGAGACAGAGACACTCATTCGAGACAAAGAGAGAGGGAGAGAGAGAGAGGGACACACACTCTCGAAACAGAGAGAGAGAGAGAGAGAGAGACTCAAGACAGAGAGACACTTGAGACAGACAGAGACACACTCACTTGAGACAGAGAGAGAGAGAGACCCACTCAAGACACAGAGAGAGAGACCCACTCGAGACACAGAGAGAGAGACCCACTCGAGACAGAGAGAGAGAGACAGAGACCCACTCGAGACAGAGAGAGAGAGAGAGAGAGAGGGAGACCCACTCGAGACAGAGAGGGAGACCCACTCGAGACAGAGAGGGAGAGAGAGAGACACACGAGAGAGAGAGACACACACACACACACACTCGAGACAGAGAGAGAGAGAGAGAAAGAGAGAGAAAAACACTCGAGACAGAGAGAGACACACACACTCGAGACAGAGACACACCCGAGAGACACACATACATTCGAGATAGAGAGACATACATTCGAGACAGATAGAGAGACACACACACTCGAGACAGAGAGACACACACTCGAGACAGAGACAGAGAGACAGAGAGAGACAGAGAACCATTCGAGACAGAGAGAGACCCACTCGAGACAAAGAGAGAGAGAGAGACACTCGAGACAGAGAGGGAGAGAGACACACACTCGAGACAAAGAGGGAGAGAGAGACACTCGAGACAGAGAGGGAGAGAGAGACACACACACACCCGAGACAGAGAGGGAGAGGCGCACACACACCCGAGACAGAGAGGGAGAGACACACACACTCGAGACAGAGAGGGAAAGACACACACACTCGAGACAGAGAGGGAGAGAGACACACACTCGAGACAGAGAGGGAGAGAGAGACACTCGAGACAGAGAGGGAGAGACACACACACACCCGAGACAGAGAGGGAGAGACACACACACACCCGAGACAGAGAGGGAGAGACACACACACTCGAGACAAAGAGACACACACTCGAGACAGAGACACACACTCGAGACAGAGAGAGAGAGAGAGACAGAGACCCACTCGAGACAGAGAGGGAGACCCACTCGAGACAGAGAGGGAGACCCACTCGAGACAGAGAGGGAGACCCACTCGAGACAGAGAGGGAGACCCACTCGAGACAGAGAGGGAGACCCACTCGAGACAGAGAGGGAGACCCACTCGAGACAGAGAGGGAGACCCACTCGAGACAGAGAGGGAGACCCACTCGAGACAGAGAGGGAGACCCACTCGAGACAGAGAGGGAGACCCACTCGAGACAGAGAGGGAGACCCACTCGAGACAGAGAGGGAGACCCACTCGAGACAGAGAGGGAGAGAGAGACACACGAGAGAGAGAGACACACACACACACACACACACACTCGAGACAGAGAGAGAGAGAGAGAGAGAGAGAGAAAGAAAAACACTCGAGACAGAGAGAGACACACACACTCGAGACAGAGACACTCATTCGAGACAAAGAGAGAGAGAGAGAGACACTCGGGAGAGAGAGAGGGACACACTCTCGAAACAGAGAGAGAGAGAAACTCAAGACAGAGAGACACTTGAGACAGACAGAGACACACTCACTTGAGACAGAGAGAGAGAGAGAGAGAGAGAGAGAGAGACCCACTCGAGACAGAGAGAGAGAGAGAGACCCACTCGAGACAGAGAGAGAGAGAGAGAGAGAGACCCACTCGAGACAGAGAGGGAGACCCACTCGAGACAGAGAGGGAGAGAGAGACACACACGAGAGAGAGAGACACACACACACACACACTCGAGACAGAGAGAGAGAGAGAGAGAGACAAAGAGAGAGAAAAACACTCGAGACAGAGAGAGACACACACACTCGAGACAGAGACACTCAATCGAGACAGAGAGACACCCGAGAGACACACATACATTCGAGATAGACAGACATACATTCGAGACAGATAGAGAGACACACACACTCGAGACAGAGAGACACACACTCGAGACAGAGACAGAGACAGAGAGAGAGAGAGACAGACAGCGAACCATTCGAGACAGAGAGAGACCCACTCGAGACAAAGAGAGAGAGAGAGAGAGAGACACTCGTGACAGAGAGGGAGAGAGAGACACTCGAGACAGAGAGAGAGAGACACACACACTCGAGACAAAGAGACACACACTCGAGACAGAGAGACACACACTCGAGACAGAGAGACACACACTCGAGACAGAGAGACACACTCGAGACAGAGAGACACACTCGAGACAGAGAGACCCACTCGAGACAGAGAGAGACCCACTCGAGACAGAGAGAGACCCACTCGAGACAGAGAGAGACCCACTCGAGACAGAGAGAGACCCACTCGAGACAGAGAGAGACCCACTCGAGACAGAGAGAGACCCACTCGAGACAGAGAGAGACCCACTCGAGACAGAGAGAGACCCACTCGAGACAAAGAGAGAGAGAGAGACCCACTCGAGACAAAGAGAGAGAGAGACCCACTCGAGACAGAGACACACACTCGAGACAGAGACACACACTCGAGACAGAGAGAGAGACAGAGACCCACTCGAGACAGAGAGAGACCCACTCGAGACAGAGAGAGACCCACTCGAGACAGAGAGAGACCCACTCGAGACAAAGAGAGAGAGAGAGACACTCGAGACAGAGAGGGAGAGAGAGACACTCGAGACAGAGAGGGAGAGAGAGAGAGACACTCGAGACAGAGAGGGAGAGAGACACACTCGAGACAGAGAGGGAGAGACACACACTCGAGACAGAGAGGGAGAGACACACACTCGAGACAGAGAGGGAGAGACACACAGACTCGAGACAGAGAGAGAGACACACTCGAGACACAGAGAGAGAGACCCACTCGAGACAGAGACCCACTCGAGACAGAGACCCACTCGAGACAGAAAGAGAGAGAGAGAGACCCACTCGAGACAGAGACAGGGAGAGAGAGAGAGAGACACTCGAGACAGAGAGGGAGAGACACACACACTCGAGACAGAGAGAGAGAGAGAGAAAGAGAGACATTCGAGACAGAGAGAGAGAGAGACATTCGAGACAGAGAGAGAGAGAGAGACATTCGAGACAGAGAGAGAGAAAGACATTCGAGACAGAGAGAGAGAGAGACATTCGAGACAGAGAGAGAGAGAGAGACATTCGAGACAGAGAGAGAGAGACACTCGAAACAGAGACACTCATTCGAGACAAAGAGAGAGAGAGAGACACTCGGGAGAGAGAGGGACACACACTCTCGAAACAGAGAGAGAGAGAGAGACACACACACTCAAGACAGAGAGACACTTGAGACAGACAGAGACACACTCACTCGAGACAGAGAGAGAGACCCACTCGAGACAGAGAGAGAGAGACCCACTCGAGACAGAGACAGAGACAGAGAGAGAGAGACTCGAGATAGAGGGGGAGAGACAGCGAGACACGAGAGAGAGAGAACGAGACACTCAAGACAGAGAGAGACACACTCGAGACAGAGAGAGGGAGAGAGAGAGAGAGAGAGAGAGAGAGAGACGCACTCGAGACACAGAGAGAGAGAGAGAGAGAGAGACGCACTCGAGACAGAGAGAGAGAGAGACGCACTCGAGACAGAGAGAGAGAGAGAGACGCTCGAGACAGAGACGCTCGAGACAGAGACACACTCGAGACAGAGAGAGAGAGAGAGAGAGAGAGAGAGAGACACTCAAGACAGGCAGAGAGAGAGACGCACTCGAGACAGAGAGAGAGAGAGAGAGAGAGAGAGACTCGAGACAGAGACACACTCGAGACAGAGAGAGACGCTCGAGACAGAGACACACTCGAGACAGAGAGAGAGAGATGCACGAGACAGAGAGAGAGAGAGACGCACTCGTGATAGAGACACGCACTCGAGACACAGAAAGGCAGAGACGCGCTCGAGACAGAGAGAGGGAGAGACAGACGCACTCGAGACAGAGAGAGAGAGACAGACAGACAGACAGACAGACACGAGAGAGAGAGAGAGAGAGAGAGAGACACCCAATCAAGACAGAGAGAGAGAGACACACACACTCGAGACAGAGAAAGAGAGAGAGAGAGAGAGACACTCGTGACAGAGACACGCACTCGAGACACAGAAAGACAGAGACGCGCTCAAGACAGAGAGGGAGAGAGAGACGCACTCGAGACAGAGAGAGAGAGAGACACTCGAGAGAGAGGGGAGAGAGAGATAGAGAGAGACACTCGAGACAGAGAGACACTCGAGACAGAGAGACACTCGAGACAGAGAGACACTCGAGACAGAGAGACACTCGAGACAGAGAGGGAGAGACACACACTCGAGACACAGAGAGAGAGAGATACACACACTAGAGAGGGAGGGACACACTAGCGAGACAGAGAGGGAGAGACAGACTCGAGACAGAGAGGGAGAGACAGATACAAGGCAGAGAGGAGAGACAGACTCGAGGCAGAGAGGGAGAGACACTCGAGACAGAGAGAGAGAGAGAGACACTTGAGACAGAGAGAGAGAGAGAGAGAGAGAGACACTCGAGACAGAGAGAGAGAGAGAGACGCTCGAGACAGAGACGCTCGAGACAGAGACACACTCGAGACAGAGAGAGAGAGAGAGAGAGAGAGAGAGAGAGACACTCAAGACAGGCAGAGAGAGAGACGCACTCGAGACAGAGAGAGAGAGAGAGAGAGAGACTCGAGACAGAGACACACTCGAGACAGAGAGAGACGCTCGAGACAGAGACACACTCGAGACAGAGAGAGAGAGATGCACGAGACAGAGAGAGAGAGAGACGCACTCGTGATAGAGACACGCACTCGAGACACAGAAAGGCAGAGACGCGCTCGAGACAGAGAGAGGGAGAGACAGACGCACTCGAGACAGAGAGAGAGAGACAGACAGACAGACAGACAGACACGAGAGAGAGAGAGAGAGAGAGAGAGACACCCAATCAAGACAGAGAGAGAGAGAGAGACACACACACTCGAGACAGAGAAAGAGAGAGAGAGAGAGAGACACTCGTGACAGAGACACGCACTCGAGACACAGAAAGACAGAGACGCGCTCAAGACAGAGAGGGAGAGAGAGACGCACTCGAGACAGAGAGAGAGAGAGACACTCGAGAGAGAGGGGAGAGAGAGATAGAGAGAGACACTCGAGACAGAGAGACACTCGAGACAGAGAGACACTCGAGACAGAGAGGGAGAGACACACACTCGAGACACAGAGAGAGAGAGATACACACACTAGAGAGGGAGGGACACACTAGCGAGACAGAGAGGGAGAGACAGACTCGAGACAGAGAGGGAGAGACAGATACAAGGCAGAGAGGAGAGACAGACTCGAGACAGAGAGGGAGAGACAGATACAAGGCAGAGAGGAGAGACAGACTCGAGGCAGAGAGGGAGAGACACTTGAGACAGAGAGAGAGAGAGAGAGAGATACACGCGAGACAGAGAGACAGAGAGAGAGAGATACACGCGAGACAGAGAGAGAGAGAGAGAGAGAGACACTCGAGACAGAGAGAGAGAGAGAGAGAGATACACGCGAGACAGAGAGACAGAGAGAGAGACACACACACACTCGAGACAGAGAGAGAGAGGGAGAGGGAGAGGGACAGGGAGAGGGAGAGAGAGAGAGACACTCAAGACAGAGTGAGAGAGAGAGAGAGACACTCGAGACGGAGAGAGAGACACACACATGCGACACGGAGAGAGAGAGACACATACACATGAGACGGAGGGATAGAGACTCACACTCAAGACAGAGAGAGAGAGAGAGAGAGACACTCGAGACGGAGAGAGAGACACACACATGCGACACGGAGAGAGAGACACATACACATGAGACGGAGGGATAGAGACTCACACTCAAGACAGAGAGAGAGAGAGACACACACACACACTGGAGACTGAAAGGGAGAGACAGAGAGAGAGTGGCACTCGAGAGAGAGAGAGAGAGAGAGATGCACGAGACAGAGAAAAAGAGAGAGACGCTCGAGACAGAGAGAGAGAGACGCTCGAGACAGAGAGAGAGAGACGCTCAAGACAGAGAGAGAGAGACGCTCGAGGCAGAGAGACACTCGAGGCAGAGAGACACTCGAGGCAGAGAGACACTCGAGGCAGAGAGACACTCGAGGCAGAGAGACACTCGAGGCAGAGAGACACTCGAGGCAGAGAGACACTCGAGGCAGAGAGACACTCGAGGCAGAGAGACACTCGAGGCAGAGAGACACTCGAGGCAGAGAGACACTCGAGGCAGAGAGACACTCGAGGCAGAGAGGGAGAGACACACACTCGAGACTGAGAGAGAAACACACACTTGAGACACAGAGAGAGTGAGAGAGGAAGACTCACACTCAAGACAGACAGAGAGAGACACACACATTCTGGAGACAGAGAGAGAGAGAGACACTTGAGACAGAGACACACTCGAGGCAGAGAGAGACACACATTCAAGACAGAAGCAGAGAGAGAGACTCGAGACAGTGAGAGAGAGACTCAAGACAGAGAGAGAGAGAGAGAGAGAGAGAGAGAGAGAGCCACTTGAGACAGAGAGAGATACTCGAGACAAAGAGAGAGAGAGACAGAGAGAGAAACTCGAGACAGAGAGAGAGAGAGAGAGACTCGAGACAGTGAGAGAGAGAGTCAAGACAGAGACACAGAGAGAGAGAGAGAGAGAGCCACTCGAGACAGAGAGAGAACCTCGAGACAAAGAGAGAGAGAGAGAGAGACAGAGAGAGAAACTCGAGACAGAGAGAGAGAGACTCAAGACAGTGAGAGAGAGACTGAAGACAGAGACACAGAGAGAGAGAGAGAGCCACTTGAGACAGAGAGAGAAACTCGAGGCAAAGAGAGAGAGAGACAGAGAGAGAAACTCGAGAGAGAGAGAGAGACACACACTCGAGACAGAGAGAGAGAGACACACTCGTGACAGAGAGAGAGAGAGAGAGACACTCGTGACAGAGAGAGAGAGACACTCGTGACAGAGAGAGAGAGAGACAGACACTCGTGACAGAGAGAGACAAACACACACACTTGAAACAGAGAGACACACACTCGTGACAGAGAGAGAGACACTCGTGACAGAGAGAGAGAGAGAGACACTCGTGACAGAGAGAGAGACAGACACTCGTGAGAGAGACACACACACACACACACTCAAGACAGAGAGAGAGAGAGACACACTCGCGACAGAGAGAGAGAGAGACACTCGTGACAGAGAGAGAGACCCACACTCGTGACAGAGAGAGAGAGAGAGACACTCGTGACAGAGAGAGAGACAGACACTCGTGACAGAGAGAGAGACAGACACTCGTGACAGAGAGAGAGACAGACACTCGTGACAGAGAGACACACACACTCGAGACAGAGAGAGAGAGACACTCGTGACAGAGAGAGAGACCCACACTCGTGACAGAGAGAGAGAGACACACTCGTGACAGAGAGAGAGACAGACAGACACTCGTGACAGAGAGAGAGAGAGACAGACACTCGTGACAGAGAGAGACAAACACACACACTTGAGACAGAGAGAGACACACACTCGAGACAGAGAGAGACACACACTCGTGACAGAGAGAGAGACACTCGTGACAGAGAGAGAGACACACTCGCGACAGAGAGAGAGAGAGAGACAGACACTCGTGACAGAGAGAGACAAACACACACACTTGAGACAGAGAGAGACACACACTCGTGACAGAGAGAGAGAGAGAGAGACACTCGTGACAGAGAGAGAGAGAGAGACACTCGTGACAGAGAGAGAGAGAGACACTCGTGACAGAGAGAGAGAGAGACACTCGTGACAGAGAGAGAGAGAGACAGACAGACACTCGTGACAGAGAGAGACAAACACACACACTTGAGACAGAGAGAGAGACACACACTCGTGACAGAGAGAGAGACACTCGTGACAGAGAGAGAGACAGACACTCGTGACAGAGAGAGAGACAGACACTCGTGACAGAGAGAGAGACAGACACTCGTGACAGAGAGACACACACACTCGAGACAGAGAGAGAGACACACTCGCGACAGAGAGAGAGAGAGAGAGACACTCGTGACAGAGAGAGAGACCCACACTCGTGACAGAGAGAGAGAGACACACTCGTGACAGAGAGAGAGACAGACAGACACTCGTGACAGAGAGAGAGAGAGACAGACACTCGTGACAGAGAGAGACAAACACACACACTTGAGACAGAGAGACACACACTCGTGAGAGAGAGAGAGACACTCGTGACAGAGAGAGAGAGACACACTCGCGACAGAGAGAGAGAGAGACACTCGTGACAGAGAGAGTGAGAGAGACAGACACTCGTGACAGAGAGAGACAAACACACACACTTGAGACAGAGAGAGACACACACTCGTGACAGAGAGAGAGAGAGAGAGAGACACTCGTGACAGAGAGAGAGAGAGAGACACTCGTGACAGAGAGAGAGAGAGACACTCGTGACAGAGAGAGAGAGAGACACTCGTGACAGAGAGAGACAAACACACACACTTGAGACAGAGAGAGAGACACACACTCGTGACAGAGAGAGAGACACTCGTGACAGAGAGAGAGAGAGAGAGAGACACTCGTGACAGAGAGAGAGAGACAGACACTCGTGACAGAGAGAGACACACACACACTCGAGACAGAGAGAGAGAGACACACTCGCGACAGAGAGAGAGACACACACTCGAGACAGAGAGAGAGAGACCCACTCGCGACAGAGAGAGAGAGAGAGACACTCGCGACAGAGAGAGAGAGAGAGACACTCGTGACAGAGAGAGAGAGAGAGACACTCGTGACAGAGAGAGAGAGAGAGACACTCGTGACAGAGAGAGAGACAGACACTCGTGACAGAGAGAGAGACAGACACCCATGACAGAGAGGGAGACAGACACTCATGACAGAGAGGGAGACACACACACGCGAGACCGAGAGACTCACACTCAAGACAGACAGAAAGAGAGAGAGAGAGAGAGAGAAAGACACTCGAGACAGAGAGAGAGAGAGAGAGAGAGAGAGAGAGAGACAGAGAAAGAGAGACACACTCGAGACAGAGAGAGAGAGAGAGAGAGAGAGAGACACACACTCGAGACGGAGAGAGAGAGACACACATGCGACACGGAGAGAGAGACATATACACATGAGACGGAGGGATAGAGACTCACACTCAAGACAGAGAGAGAGAGAGAGAAAGACACACACACACTGGAGACAGAGAGGGAGGGAGAGAGAGAGGCACTCGAAACAGAGACACACTCGAGACTGAGACGCACTCGAGGCAGAGAGAGAGAGAGAGAGAGAGACACACACACTCGAGACAGAGAGAGAGAGACACACACTCATGACAGAGAGAGACACACACTCGTGGCAGAGAGAGAGACACACACACGTGAGACCGAGAGACTCTCACTCAAGACAGACAGAAAGAGACAGAGACACACACACACGAGAAAGAGAGAGAGAGAGAGACACTCGAGACAGAGACAGAGAAACTCGTGACAGAGAGACAGAGAGAGAGAGAGAGAGAGAGAGAGAGAGAGAGAGAGAGAGAGAGAGAGAGAGTGAGAGACACTCGAAGCAGAGAAAAAGAGAGAGAGAGAGAGAGAGACACTGGAGACAGAGACAGAGAGAGAGAAAGACACTCGAGACAAAGAGACAGTGACACACTCGAGACAGAGATAGAGACCCACTTTAGAGAGAGAGAGAGAGAGAGAGAGAGAGAGACATGCGAGATGGACGGATAGAGACTCACACTCGAGACAGAGAGAGAGAGAGAGAGGGAGACACACACACACTGGAGAGAGAGAGAGAGAGAGAGAGACAGAGAGAGAGAGAGGCACTCGAGACAAAGAGACAGTGACACACTCGAGACAGAGATAGAGACCCACTTTAGAGAGAGAGAGAGAGAGAGACATGCGAGATGGACGGATAGAGACTCACACTCGAGACAGAGAGAGAGAGAGAGAGGGAGACACACACACACTGGAGAGAGAGAGAGAGAGAGACAGAGACAGAGAGAGAGAGAGGCACTCGAGACAGAGACACACTCGAGACAGAGAGAGAGAGAGAGAGAGAGAGAGAGAGAGATACGCTCGAGACAGAGGGAGAGCGAGATGCATGAGACACAGAGAGAGAGAGACACGCTCGTAACAGAGGAAGAGATGCATGAGACAGAGAGAGAGTGAGAGAGATGCACAAGAGAGAGAGACACACACTCGAGACAGAGAGAGAGAGAGAGACAGACACACTCGAGACAGACAGAGAGAGAGAGAGAGAGAGAGAGAGAGACACTCAAGACAGAGAGAGAGAGACACACACTCGAGACGGAGAGAGAGAGAGACACACATGCGACACGGAGAGAGAGACACATACACATGAGACGGAGGGATAGAGACTCACACTCAAGACAGAGAGAGAGAGAGAGAGAGAGACACACACACACTGGAGACAGAGAGGGAGAGACAGAGAGAGAGAGGCACTCGAGACTGAGACACACTCGAGACAGAGAGAGAGAGAGAGAGAGACGCTCGAGACAGAGAGAGAGAGAGAGAGATGCACGAGACAGTGAGAGAGAGATGCACGAGACAGAGAGAGAGAGAGAGAGAGAGAGAGAGAGAGATATGCACGAGACAGAGAGAGAGAGAGAGACGCTCGAGACAGAGAGAGAGACGCTCGAGACAGAGAGAGAGAGAGACACTCGAGACAGAGAGAGAGAGAGGGACGCTTGAGACAGACAGAGAGAGAGAGATGCACGAGACAGAGAAAAAGAGAGACACGCTTGAGACAGAGAGAGAGAGACGCTCGAGACAGAGAGAGAGAGAGATGGACGCACGAGACAGAGAGAGAGAGAGATGCACGAGACAGAGAGAGAGAGACGCTCGAGACAGAGAGAGAGAGAGAGACGCTCGAGACAGAGAGAGAGAGAGACGCTCGAGACAGAGAGAGAGAGAGACGCTCGAGACAGAGAGAGAGAGATGCACGAGACAGAGAGAGAGAGAGAGAGAGAGACAGAGAGAGAGAGACAGAGAGAGAGAGACGCACGAGACAGAGAGAGAGAGAGACGCTCGAGACAGAGAGAGAGAGAGAGAGACGCACGAGACAGAGAGAGAGAGACGCTCGAGACAGAGAGAGAGAGAGACGCTCGAGACAGAGAGAGAGAGAGAGACGCACTCGAGACAGAGAGAGAGACGCTCAAGACAGAGAGGGAGAGAGAGAGAGACACTCGACACAGAGAGAGAGAGACACACTCGAGACAGAGAGAGAGAGACACACTCGAGACGAAGAGAGATGCACACATGCGACACGGAGAGAGAGACATATACACATGAGACGGAGGGATAGAGACTCACACTCAAGACAGAGAGAGAGAGACACACACACACACACTGGAGACAGAGAGGGAGAGACAGAGAGAGAGAGGCACTCGAGACTGAGACACACTCGAGACAGAGAGAGACGCTCGAGACAGAGAGAGAGAGACGCTCGAGACAGAGAGAGAGAGACGCATTCGAGACAGAGAGAGAGACGCACTCGAGACAGAGAGAGAGAGAGAGGGGGGGGGGGGGGGGGGGGGAAGAGAGAGAGGCAGACAGACAGACACTCAAGACAGAGAGAGAGAGATACTCGAGACAGAGAGAAAGAGACACACACTCAAGACAGAGGGGGAGACAGAGAGAGAGAGACACACACACGCGAGACAGAGAGATAGACTCACGGGACAGAGTGAAAGACACACGAGACAGAGTGACACACGAGACAGAGAGACAGAGAGAGAGTGAGAGAGAGAGAGAGAGAGAGACTCGAGACAGAGAGAGAGAGAGAGAGAGAGACTCGAGAGAGTGAGTGAGAGAGAGAGAGAGAGTGAGAGAGAGAGAGAGAGAGAGAGAGAAAGAGAGAGGCTCGAGACAGAGG
Source organism: Hemiscyllium ocellatum (assembly GCF_020745735.1). Lineage (NCBI taxonomy): Eukaryota > Metazoa > Chordata > Chondrichthyes > Orectolobiformes > Hemiscylliidae > Hemiscyllium > Hemiscyllium ocellatum. The sequence goes on from NW_026868373.1 coordinate 29,808, forward strand.
GGGAGAGAGAGACACACACACAAAAACACACATACACTCTGGAGACCGAGAGAGAGAGAGACGGACAGCCAGACAGAGAGAGACAGAGACGCACTTGAGAGACCGAGAGAGAGAGAGAGAGAGATACTGGAGACAGAGAGAGACGGAGAGAGAACGAGAGAGAGAGAGACAGAGACACACTCAGACAGAGAGACACTTGAGACAGAGACAGAGAGAGAGAGACACAGAGAGAGAGAGAGAGAGACACACACAGAGAAAGAGAGAGAGAGAGACACACACACACAAACACACACTCAGGCCGAGAGAGAGATATAGAGACAGAGACAGAGAGGTAGACCCGAGATAGAGAAAGGGACACTCCAGACAGAGAGAGGCAAAGACGTGAGATAGAGAGGGGGAGAGAGACACTCGAAACAGAGAGATATTCGAGACGGAGAGAGACACGTACAAACACAATACATTAGAGATGGGGAGACATACAGACATAGAGAGGGAGGGACGGGGTAAATGACACAAGGGGGGACAAGAAAGATGCAAAGAGGAAGCAGTGTCAGTTAGGGTAAGGACTTAGAAGGCAGAGAAATTCTGGTTAGGTGGATGAAGAAAGAAAAAGGGTGCAGGAGGAGAGGAGAACTGTGAGAAAAGGTGAAGAAGTGATAGAGTGGGAAATGTAAATGTAGGTTGAGGAGGAATAGGAGAAGGCAGCATTGGAACATTCAGGAAATGAAACTGATTGGATTCCCATTAAGAGCTGCTCAGTCTCCATTCCGCCATCAAGACTACAAATAATGCAATGGTATGGGTCTCACTGGGTAACACAAACATGACAAGAAGCAGTTCAGATAGAACATCCTTCAATCCTCAAAAGGGTTGGGAAGGAGGGTGGGGGTAGGTGCACAGGGATTACTTTGACAGAGACCACTGAACAGTCATCGTTCTCTCCAGTAACATAATCAGCTGTTAGCACACAGCAAACTCCAACTTGTAAATGATATGGCAGCTAAATATTTCAATGAAGAAAAATGCCTTCGGATTACCCTTGTACTGAGCATCAGTACACGTAATTGCAGAGAGAAAACTTAAAAATTCACAACAGAAATTGATCCTGTAAATCTCGTCAACAAAACATAGGAGAAACACACGCACGCACTCACACAGAAAGACTGAGCGTGCAGAGAATGGCCCCAGTCACGCTGGGGTTACTCGAAGTGTTTGATGACTACCCCTCTCACGATTGGTTCCACAACGGCGCCAACTTACCAGTTAACGGGTTTAAACTCAAGTTTATTTTGACAACAGCTCAGTATGGCTTGCTGTCATTCTTCGAGCGCTTTAGTTGAACTTTGAGGCGCTTCATGCCAATCTGAAAGCCATTCATTGCTTGTATGGCAGCCTGTGAGGAAACTGGGTTGTCATAGCTTACAAATCCTGCAAGCACAAAAACAAAACAGAACAGCAGAGTCAGCACATCAGACTCAAAGCAGCAACTGGGCAACATTCAAAGAGCCCAGCTGAGGCAGGATCACAGCTCTATCAAACAGACGCACATTTCATCAATGAGCAAAGACCTTAACACTTTGTTCATTCAGAAAACAACTGAGATCTTGATCTGACTGGAACATTTCTGTGCTGGGCGTGGTGCAGTTGTCCAGCGAAGCTCAATGCAAGCTGGAGGAACAGCATTTCAGTTTGTACTTAGACACTTTACAGCTTTCAGTTGCCAAGTCTGATTTTAACAATTTCAAAGCATGAACACTGTCCTCCATTAATAGCCCTATGCCTAAACTCTCATTGCGTTTGCTCTCAGCTATCTTCTGCTATGAACATTAATTCCAATAACACTAATTCTTAATCAATACCTTCCTCTCCACCAACAATAACACTCATTAAGCAGCCTTTGTCAACAGCATAAAGTCCACCATTTTCCAGACAACTTCAGTCCAAACAGAGTCAATGGACTTAAAATATTATAGAGTCATAGAGATGTACTGCACGGAAACAGACCCTTTGGTCCAACTTGTCCATGCCGACCAGATATCCCAACCCAAACTGGTCCCACCTGCCAGCACCCAACACATATCCCTCCAAACCCTTCCTATTCATCTACCCATCCAAATGCCTTTTAAATGTTGCAATTGTACCAGCCTCCACCACTTCCTCCGGCAGCTCATTCCACACACATACTACCCTCTGCGTGAAAAATTTGCCCCTTTTGTCTCTTTTATATCTTTCCCCTCTCACCCTAAACCTATGCTCTCTAGGTCTAGTCTCCCCCACCCTAAGGAAAAGACTTTGTCTATTTACCCTATCCCTGCCCCTCATGATTTTGTAAACCTCTATAAGGTCGCCCCTCAGCCTCCGACACTCCAGGGAAAACTGCCTCAGCCTATTCAGCCTCTCCCTATAGCTCAAATCCTCCAACCCTGGCAAGATCCTTGTAAATCTTTTCTAAAGCCTTTCAAGTTTCACATCTTTTCAATAGGAAGGAGACCAGAATTGCATGCAATATTCCAACAGTGGCCTAACCAATGTCCTGTACAGCCACAACATGACCTCCCAACTCCCGTACTCAATACTCTGATCAATAAAGGAAAGCATACCAAATGCCGCCTTCACTATCCTATCTACCTGCGACTCCACTTTCAAGGAGCTATGAACCTGCACTCCAAGGTCTCTTTGTTCAGCAGCACTCCCTAGGACCTTACCATTAAGTCTTTTCTGTTTCTCTCCTTACATGACACTTCACTGCGCTAACACACTAAACATCAAACCCTATATTCCTGGAGTCATCACAAAAATTAAACGTTTTAAAAAGAATGCAGCATTTCCTATTTTACCTGATGTTTAGACTCAGGTTGACAGAAAACATGGACCAGGTTACTGAACTTAATATTTGTTAGAAGTAACTAACTACAGACAAACAATTATGAACAGTGAGCATACAACTCCATTATTTCCTTCCAGTGGTTCGATGGCTTCTGTCCAAACATTTCCAGCCAGGAGCTGTCCTGGGAGCCCCACTCGCAGCTGTTAGTGGACAGAAGGCCCTTGGCATTGATTGTTGGTTACTAGTCCACAGGCCAATTTGTTATTCGTTGCTGGCCAACATTCCACTCATACACAGCCCCCTCATTACAATTCACTTCCAACTCGGCTTCCCTCGCTATCTGACAAATCGCTGTGTAAACACGGCCTAACAGGAATGTCAGGAAACTTACTTTTAAAAACCGAGTAATCCTTCAACAATCCTTTGCTTGAACAGCATCCTCTTTCCCAATTCAGTCCATAGTCTAAAGATAGATCGATGAAGGGCTCTGGCCCGAAACGTCGAATTTCCTGTTCCTTGGATGCTGCCTGACCTGCTGCGCTTTAACCATTTTCAGCCATAGTCTAAAGATGGTTTCTTTCTGCTTATAGATGCTGCTTGCCCCGAGTTTCTCCAATCTTTCTGCTTTTATTTCAGGATTCCTGCATCTACAACACTTGGCTTTTCTTTGAGTATTTTATAGGTAAGCTGACATTGAAGAAACTCTGCTCTTCTCCCCAAAGGGATTGCCACTTCAGCTTTCTGAGATTGCGCATCTTTTCCCTCTTAGCGTTTGATAAGGTGTTTACGTAACTTTGCCTTCACAGCCTTTCTCAGTGGCTGTCTGTGGAATTATAGAATGGCTTCAATGCAGATGGAGGCCATTCAGCCCATCCAGTCAGCGCTGACCTTCCGAAGAGCATCTCACGCAGATCCCTACCATCTTCCTGTAACTCTGCTTTTACATAGTTAATTCACTCAGCCTGCACATACCTGGATACTACAGCACAATTTATCATGGTCAGCCCAACTAACCCCTCAAGGCTTTGGACTGTGGGAGAAAACCAGAGCACCCAGTGGAAACCTATGCAGACAAGAGAGATTGTGCAAATTCCACACAGAGTCACCCAAGGCTAGAATTGAAGCCGGGTCCCTGGGGCTGGGAAGCAGCAGTGCTAACGATCATGCCACCCCGCTGCCACATGCCTGCCTCGTGCTCCAATGTAACCCACACTGATTCCAATTGATGTGCCATCCTTCACGCTTCAAATTCATTTCAAAATGTCCTGGTGCCCACTTCTATTTTACTCTTTGTCCCATCCAATTGCCTTAAAGTAATAAGCTCAATCAAAATAAAAGGCAGCATGAATAAGGGTGGTCAGTTAGATCATCATAGAAATCCAACAGGTCACAGATAAACACAGCCATAAAGAAGGTGTTTCGCATGCTCGCCTTCGTCGCTCAGACTGTTGAGTTGGGATGTCATGTGCAGTTGTATAGAGCGTTGGCGAGGGGACTTTGGATTACAGTGTACAGTTCTGGTCATCCTACTATAAGAAGGATATTACTAAATAATCTTTGCATGCTCACTCTCTATGGGAGAGAGTTGATTGCAGGGAGGTGAATGTTCTTCCTCTATTAAAGAAAGGGAATAGGGAAATCCCTGGGAATTACAGACCAGTCAGTCTTACGCTTGTGGTAAGCAAGGTACTGGAAAGGATTCTGAGATAGGATTTATGATGATTTGGACAAACATAGCTTGACTAAAGCTAGTCAGCATGGCTTTGTGAGGGGCAGGTCATGCCTCACCAGCCTTATTGAGTTCTTTGAGGATGTGACGAGACAAGTTGATGAAAATCGAGCAGTGGATGTGGTGTGCGTGAATTTCAGCAAGGCATTTGATAAGGTTCCCCATGGTAGGCTCATTCAGAAAGTTAGGAGGTATGGATGCAGGGAAATGTGGCTGTCTGGATACAGAACTGGCTGGCCAAATGAAGACAGTGAGTAGTAGCAGATGGAAAACATTCCGCTTGGAGGTTGGTGGCCAGTGGTGTCCCACAGTGATCTGTACTTGGGCCTCTGCTCTTTGTGGCTTTTAATAAATAATTTGGATGAAGAAGTAGAAGGGTGGGTGAGTACGTTTGCCGATGATACAAAGGTTGATGGTGTTGTAGATAGTGTCGAGGGCTGTTGCAGGCTACAACAAGACATTGGCAGGATGCAGAGCTGGGCTGTGAATTGGCAGATGGGAGTTCAACCTGGATAAATGCCAGGTAATTCATTTTGGAAGGTCAAACTTGAATGCTGAATACAGGGTTAAAGGCAGGATTCTTGGCAGTGTGCAGGAATTGCAGAATCTTGCGGTCCACACATAGATCCCTCAAAGTTGCTATCCAAGTTGATAGGGTTGTTAAGGAGGTGTGTGGTGTTTTGGCTTTCATTAACAGAGGATTGAGTTTAAGAGCCATGAGGTTTTGTTGCAGCTCTATATAGCCCTGGTTAGACCACACTTGGACTAGTGTGTCCAGTTCTGGTCGCCTCATTATAGGAAGGATGTAGACAGGATGCAGAGATTTACCAGGATGCTGCCTGGATTGGAGGGCTTGTCTTATGAAAGTAGGTTAAATGAGCTAGGGCTTTTCACAGTGGAGAGAAAAAGGAAGAGTGGTGACTTGCTAGATGTGTACAAGGTAATGACAGGCATAGATAGAGCAGATAGCCAGAGTTTTCCCCAGGGCAGAAATGGCTGTCACAAGGGGTCAGAATTTTATGATTTGAAGGTAAGGAGAGATATCAGAGATAGGTTCCTTAAACAGAGAATGGTGAGTGCATGGAATGCACTGTCAGTAGTGGTAGTAGAGTCAGAGACATTAGGGACATTTCAGCGACGGCTGGACAAGCCCATGGACGGCAGTAAATTGAGGGGTGTGTAGGTTAGTTTGATCTCAGATTGAGATAAATGCTTGGCACAACATCGTGGGCTGTATATACTGTGCTGTGTTGTTCACCCCCTTGTGAGTTTAAAGTTTAGGGTACAGCCCTAATCATTCATCACAACAGGACACTTGTCCCAGCACAGTTCAGGCCAGTGACCAGTACAGCTCCCCATTACCAATGACCCAGCTTCCAACACTCCCTGGAGAAAAAAAAATTCCAAACACGAATGAAATTCCCCATCCACTTGAATGGGAAGCCTCTTATTTTGTAACTACATTGTGTGGCACTATACGGTGGGGAATGGGATGGACCAGATCCAGCAGCTCAAAACACTGGCACATGCTGAGGCAGTGGCAGAATTGCAGGCAAGCATAATCTCTAACCTCGGAGCCATGAGGTCATGCTGCAGCTGTACAAAACTCTGCATACACTTCTGGTCACCACATTATAGGGAGGATGTGGAAACTTTGGAAAGGGCTCAGAGGAGATTTACGAGGATGTTGCCTGATATGGAAGGAAGGTCTTATGAGGAAAGGCTGTTTTCGTTAGAGCGAAGGAGGTTGAGAGGTGATTTAATTGAGGCATAAGATAATCAGAGGATTAGAAAGGGTGGATAGTGAGAGCTGTTTTCCTTGGATGGTGATGGCTAGCACAAGGGGACAGAGCTTTAAATTGAGGGGTGATAGATATATGACAGATGTCAGAGGTAGTTTCTTTACTCAGAGTAGGAAGAGTGTGGAACGCACTATCTGCAACAGTAGTAGACTCACCAACTGTAAGGGCATTTAAATGGTCATTGGACAAACATATGGATGAAAATGGAATAATATAAGTTAGATGGGTTTCAGATTGGTTCTACAGTTGGAGCAACTTCGAGGGCCGAAGGGCCCGTACTGCGCTGTAATGTTGTGTTCATGATCGAACTCATCCCACACTCTACCATTACTATTGAGTCTAACTCCATGGGTACAAAGTGCAGAGGTATAAGACAGAAGCAACATCAGCCCCAAAAATGAGGTGCCCGATTGGTAAAATACTGGACTACTTGCAGATGAGTTAGGATAAGCAGCAGGTGATAGATCTGGTGTTAAGTGATAAGACAACCAGCAAATCGGAGCAGAACTCTGCAGTGCTGTCCAGCATGGTGGCTCAGTGGTTAGTGCTGCTGCCTCTCAGTGCCAGAGACCTGGGTTCGATTCTAGCCTCAGGTGACTGTGTAGAGTTTGAACATTCTCCCTGTGTCTGCGTGGGTTTCCTCCCACAATCCAAAGATGTGCAGGTGAGGTGAACTGGCCATGCTAAATTGCACATAGTGTTCAGGGATGTGCAGGTTAGGGGCATTATCAGGGGGCAAATGTGGAACAATAGGCTGGGGGGATGGGTCTGGGTGGGTTACTCTTTGAGGGGGTACTTCTTGGGCCAAAGGGCCTGTTTCCACACTGTAGGGATTCTATGATACTGCTGTGAATGATGGTGCACAAATACATTAACAGGGGCAGGCTCAAAAAACATTCCCATCCTTTATCGTTATACTTTCATGGAATGTGGGCGTCAGAGGTAAGGCCAGCACTTGTACATCGCTAATTGCCCATGAATCAAGTGGCTCACCAGGCCTCTCCAGAGGGCAGTTGAAAGTCAATCAGTGCTATGGGTCTCAAGACAATTATAGACCGGATAAGTACAGCACATTTCCTTCTCAAAAGGACACTAGTGAATCAGATGGATATTTACAAAAAATGGAATTGAATTTTCATTGTTGGTTTGGTGAGGTTCTAGCCCATAACCCCATCGGATTATCCTTGGCATGTGAAATACTATACCAGTGAAGTATTACCACACCACTGCTGAGACTGTTAGTTTTGGTTTTTAATCATTTCTGGGTTGGAGCTGTGAACTGAAGGTGGTCTTTGAGCCGCGAGCTACAACTTGATTTAAAAAGAAAGGCGAACAAATGAAGTAATTGCTTATTCATAAAGCCAAGCCTGGAAGTTAATTGCAGGTTGATTCTTGTTCAGAGAGCACTGCAGATGTTTCGATGCCGGAGATGTATTATGTTCAAACAGGTGCATTATGTTCAAATGTTAAGTGGGGCCTCACAGGGAGTTATGGTGCCACTCAGTCTAACAAAGAAAATGCTGGAATAAGCAGCAAAACCAAAGTTTGCTCTGCATTGGAACTGTGTGGGTTTTTGAGGAGGACTGTCGCTACTACACCAAACAGATTTGATAGCTCCCTGGTTGTCCCCTCATTATCAATTTTTCAAAAGCTCAGAATGGAATTCAGTTCTAAAAACTGAATGAATATTCTGTGGAACTTACTGGTAGCTATTTGCATTGACTGGTGCGTACGGAAATCAGGCAAGACAGAATATCATGTGCCTGTGATATTACAGATTATGAAAAGAGCTAAAGTGAACTGGCCAGTTATATTTCCCTTATGTTTCTTTATCTCTTAATGCGTCTGTCTGTCTTTCTGAGACTGGGGCTCGAATTGAGCAGGATTGGGTTTAAATCAGAGAGGAGAAAGTGAGGACTGCAGATGCTGGAGATCAGAGCTGAAAATGCGTTGCTGGTTCCTGAAGAAGGGCTCATGCCCGAAACATTGATTCTCCTGCTGCTTGGATGCTGCCTGACCTGCTGTGCTTTTCCAGCAGCACATTTTCAGCAGTTAAAATCAGAGACATGAATTAGATCACCTTGCTTTGCTAAAGTTACTGTATTATTAATAAATTGTTTATTTTATTTCATTTGAGGTATAAATTGAGTGTATGGTATCTGTTATTCTGGAACTGGTTATTTTTAAAAGTCTGGTTAGGAACCTTAGGGTCCATTTTGAGCGTTGAGTATTTTAATTTGCTAAAACAGGGAATGGGGAGGCTGATTTGATTTGTCTGTCTGTCTCCAGGTTGCAATGCCACTATTGCTCCTCAATAACAGTGGAGTGCAACAGCTCCGCAGCAATGAAAAAGATGAAGCTAGTTCATGTACAGCCATCTGTCAAGGGGCCAATCACCTCAGTCCTCTCCAAAGTTCAGAAGGAACTTGAACAGGAGCACATAAACAGTCTTTGAGCCTAAACTGTTATTCAACAAGTTAACGGCTTGTCTTGCGTCTCAAAGTGACCTTCCCATACAATCTTGACATCATCTGATCTACTTAGTACACAACAATCTACTGAATCCATAGCTCTGCGAGGTGGAGAATTCTGAAGTCTCACAACACTTCAAGTCAAAGAATTTTGCTTCAGCTTAGTCCTAGATGGATTCCTTAAGTTTGATATTGTGCATTTTAGATTCACTGCCAAAGAACCAATTTCTCAGCATCTACCCTAACGAGTACCAGAGAATCTGATACACTTCAATGAGATCACCTCATTCTTCTCAACTCCAGGTCATATAGGTCCAGTCTACCTCAACTTCTCCTCATTGTAGAAGCATTCCCTTCAGCAAGGAGATCAAAACTCCAATACAGATGGGTGTGAACTGACAAACAAGGGGCAAATGGAGTTTAATACAGGAAAAACTGTTGGCGGGTGGCACAGGGATTGGAGGGTGTATGATGAAATTTGGGATTATTTGAAAATGACAAGGTATGACAAGGTGGATAGGAAAAGCATATGTGATCTTCATCTTCATAACGGTGTTGAGTGCAAAAACAGGGCAACTTGCTGAACTAGCAAATCGTGTCCATTTCTAGTCAGTATAAATTAGGAAGGATGCAAAGGTCGCCAGAGGAGATCAGATTTCTCCAGTTTCCTTATTTCCCCTCCCTCCACCTTGTCTCAGTCGATTCCCTTGAACTCAGCACCGCCCTCCTAACCTGCAATCTTCTTCCTGACCTCTCCGCCCCCACCCCACTCCGGCCTATCACCCTCACCTTGACCTCCTTCCACCTATCACATCTCCATCGCCCCTCCCCCAAGTCCCTCCTCCCTACCTTTTATCTTAGCCTGCCTGGCACCCTCTCCTCATTCCTGATGAAGGGCTTATGCCCAAAACGTCGAATTTCCTGTTCCTTGGATGCTGCCTGACCTGCTGCGCTTTAACCAGCAACACATTTTCAGCTCTGATCTCCAGCATCTGCAGACCTCACTTTTTACTCAGAGATTTACCAGAACTCAGCTACAAGGTCAGGTTATTCCAATTCTTTGAGTAAAGTAGTTTCTCTTCATCCCACTCCTGGCTCTATAGCTGACGATCTTGAAGTTGCGAAACCTACCCACTGACATGGCAACGAATGTAAATAGAATGTTCTTCCTTACCCTCCCAAAATTGTTCATAACTTTGAGCACCTCAATAAGGTAACCTCATAATCAACTTGGCTCCAAGGAGAAAATGCCCAATCTCTCAAGTTTTCCTACTAACTAAACTCCCTCATTTCTGGTATCATTCTCATAAATCTCCTCCCAACTCTCTCCAGGACTTTGACATTCCTTAAATAAGGTACCCAGATGGAAAACAATATTTCAAATATCTTGACCAATGATTTGCACATCACTTTCCTAGTTTTATATGCTAAGCCTCGATTTATTAACCACAGGAGCCTGTAAAGCTGCTCATGAACCCGGAGGTCCCTCTGCTCCTTGGAGGGGGCTGCAGAGGAGTGATGCCGGTGTTTGGAGGAGTGGTGGTTGAGAATCAAAGCTCTCACACAGACAGCAACCTCTAGCCACCAGACATTATACTCAACACAGACACTGCACATCACCATAGACAGGCACATTTTTCAGCAACATACCCACCAAAGCATTTACTCAGGTTTGTCTGCTTGTCAATGAAAACCTTGGCAGAAACAACATTCCCGAAAGGCATAAACATCTGGAGCAGATCTTGATCGCCGAACTCCTGGGGCAGATGGTATATAAATAGATTACCTCCCTCTGGTCCTGAAAAAGACAGCAAGCAAGAGCAGAAAGCGACAGGAGTATCGGATAGAGGGAATATGGGGTTTGTTGAGTCAGAGGATGAAGAGTCAGAGAGAGAGAGAGAGAGGAGACAGAGGGTGGAAAGAGGGAGACAGGGTGTAGGGGCGGGGAGAGACAGCACGCACATGCGGAGTGTGGAGAGAGAAAAAGGGCAGTGCATGCAGGGGGGCAGTGGGGGGGGGGAAGATGGGGGCGAAGGGATGGGGGAGGGGAAGTGAGGATAAGATGGACAGGAGGGAAGGGAATGGGGGTTGAAGGGAGAACGATGGTGTGGGGGAAGAGATGGTGGGGTCAGAGTGAGAGGGGAAAAGAGAGAAGGAAGAGGAGAACAGGATGGTAAGAAGGGAGAGGGAGAAGGGGCGACAGGGAGGGGGAGGGATTGTAAACGAGCCAAACAGGTTGGGTTTATAAGAACCCGAGATTAGGTTTCATGAGTCAGAGAGATGAGGTAAAGTAGTCAGACACAGGGGGCAGAGGAGCCAGTAAGAGACGAGTTAAAACCACCCGGAGAGATAGCAGTGTGAATAGACAGAGAGAAATGAAGGGAAGAGGAAAAAGAAAATCACCATCAGTTGGAGTGAATCTCACAACCCACACCAAATCCATTCCTTGAACTCTCACACGCATTCACAAAAGGCAGGCTCAGACACCCTGCCATACCCACAGCCTTCTGGTCTCCTGACGTCCCTCCAAATCATCTCCAGGCCCTGACATATCCTTCACCCCACACCACACCTTGCCAACAGATTACCACCACCCCTGCTATCCCACACACACCTCATCTAATTCTCCAATCCTTTCAACTCCAGATAGCTGCTTCATTTGCATAGCACCATGGGTGTTTAAACATGGCGTAATGAGGGACTCACATTGGTGCAAGTTAACTTGACACAGATTCCACGGCTGCTCACACTAACATGAGGAAACTGTGAGGGGAGTGTCCGAATGGACATCTTGATCGACCAGGTTCACTCTCAAGAACTCCCTTCTGTCGTGCATGTTCCTTTCAGAAGGGAAGCCAGTGCAGAGGAGCCCTCCACCTGTCATCCAAGCTAAGCCCCTTGCCTGTCCCATCATGTGCCTGTTGAGCAGAGCACATGGCTAATACTCCAGCACAATCCTCCAATTGGCAGAAGATGCCGTGCTTCGCCTGATGCTCAAGAACATTCAGTGCCTTGTGGATGTTCCCACTTACCTTCTTTCTGACTTCCGGCTGCGCTGAGGCTCTGTTGGCTGAGGAGACACTGGTTGTAGAGGGAGGGGAGTGCTGCAGCTGCGTACTGCTGAATCCCTGAGTATGCCTGGGTCAGAGCGTCCATGGCACTGCCTGTACCATTCGACAGGCCTCCAGATCCAAGCCCTCCATTCAAAGCCGCCATACCTGGGGATCAACAGCACCATTCATCATCAGCTTGCAGGATGTGTTACTACACTAGCTCATCATGAAGCAACGAGGCTTGACCAACACCAGGGCCTGGTTAGTACATAACTTACTAAAACCCCACAGCAGACTGGAGTCCAACTTTCCATTTCCACCTTCCCTTCCCTATCCCCCCACCCCAACTCCAAACAAACACAGGAATCAATGACCTACATACATCTTTCTCATTAGACAGGAGCTCAACACCTCTCAATTCCACCCAACCAGAGTCTGGCCCCTCTTCCTGCAAGATTCCCTCTACCCCAGACCAGAGTTACATAAAAACCCAACAGAGATGCAGTCACTATGACCATGTGGCCCACTGGTTCAGTTACACTGACTGAAAGCTTCTGAACTTGGCCTGATAAGTAGTGGCTGTGCTGCAGAAAACGCCTCCATTTTTGTCAGGTCCACAAGTATTGATAAAATGCTAAAACCAAATGCACCATCAGACTTGTTGATGTTGGAAACTTGCTTAATGTCTGCGCTGACAGGAACAGCATGCCCATCACCTGCTAAAGAGCTGACGTTGAGACCGCCCGATGCCCCTGCCAGTGTCTGCAGAGCCCCCAGCGATGCCATTGGGTTCACCGATGAGGAGCTGGTACTGTTACTGCTTGAAGACCCTGCAGTGAAAGGAGGAACACAAGAATCAAAATATCAGACAAAAATTTGAAAAGGACAAAACGTTTGGATACTTTCAAATGAATATAAACCAAGCTGCCAATCTCAACAGCGCCACACACTGCAGTCAACAATGCGTCCTCTATGTGCAGTGGGGACTGGAACAGTACAAAGGTCACTGGACTTGAAACATTAACTCTATTGCTCTCTTCACAGACACTGCCAGATCTGCCGAACTTCTCCAGCGCTTTGTTTCCATGATTGCTTGGAATGAAGTAACTTAAAGACTACAAAGCAAATGGATTTACTGAGGCAGACTCCATCAGAAATGCTGATAATGTGGTTGACTCAAAACTAGCATCTGGACAATTGTTAGCAATATCCACATCTTATGAACATTGAAAATAAAACTAGCACACAAACCCTAATTTTGAACTCCCCCACCCAAGGGAAAAGACTTTTGCTATTCATCTTATCTATGCTCCTCATGGTTTTATAAACCTTAACCTCCTAGGCTCCCGTGAAAAAAAATCCTAGCCTACCAACCTCTCCGTGTAACACAAACCCTCCATTCCCAGCAACATCCTGGTAAATCTTTTCCAAACCCTCCCCAATTTAATAATATTCTTCATAGTTTTAAGGTGAGAAGAGAAAGGGTTTAAAGCAACCTGAGGGACAACTTTTTCAAACAGTGGGTAGTCCTTTTATTTATATAGAATCCCTATAGTGTGGAAACATGCCCTTCGGCCCAACAAGTCCACAGTGGCCCTCTTGAAGAGTAACCCAGCCAGACCTATTCCCCTATATTTACTCCTGATGTACCTACTCTACACATCCCTGAACACTATGGGCAATTTAGCTTGGCCAATTCACCTGACCTGCACATCTTCGGAGGAAACCCACGCAGACAGGGAGAATGTGCAAACTCCACACTGACAGTCACCCAAGGCTGGAATCAAACCCGGGTCCTTGGCGCTGTGAGGCAGCAGTGCTAACCACTGAGCCAGCCCGCTGCCCCTAAGAAATTTCAGACATTTCCAGATCCTTTTCCAAATCACCAAATTTAGCTTTCTTTCAGTGAGCTTTTTCACCTTTTTCCTTCTGCTTTTCCATAACTGATCCAACTGCTATCCTCATCACTTTAAAATCAGCTGCATTTACTCCTCAACCTGCCCCACTATTACAGCCCCAACTGCTATCCTCATCACTTTAAAATCAGCTGCATTTACTCCTCAACCTGCCCCACTATTACAGCCCCAACTATGTCACATCAAGAAAAGCCTTTTGTCCCTGTCCCGTGCTGACCGTTCGTATATCGGATGAACTGACTGGAGGAATTGGTAGATGCCCAGTTGATAGGTGCAGTAACAACATTTAAAACACATTTGGACAGGTATATGAATAGGAAAGGTTTAGAGGGATGTGGGCCAAATGCATGCAGGTGAGACTAAATTTAGTTTGGGAAACCTGGTCATCATGGAGAAATTGGACCGAAGGGTCTGTTTTCATGCTGTACAGCAAAGATTATGGAAAACCCAAAGGCATTTAGTAAGTACATTAAGTGTAATAGGGTTACCAGGGAAAGAGTAGGGCCTATTAGAAACCAAAGGGACAATCTGAACCTGGAGCCAGACGATACGGGTGGGGTCTTACATGAATATTTTTTGTTTGTATTCACATTCTACCTGGAAATGTTATTTGGGATGGTGTAGGTCTAGAATATGTTGGGATGAGTAAGGAGGAGGTACAAGATGTTTGATCAACCATAAAGCCATGAATCTCCAAGCCCAATGAGGGCCAGGTTGCTATGGAGGCATGGGAGCAGATAGCTGGGGCTCTGGCAGTGATATTTAATAGCTGAAAATGTGTTGCTGGAAAAGTGAGGTCAGGCAGCATCCAAGGAGCAGGAGAATCGATATTTCGGGCATGAGCCCTTCTTCAGGAAGGGCATCTGCAGTCCTCACTTTCTCCTCGAAGATATTTAATAGCTGGTCAGAGGTGAATCACTGGATGACTGGAGGTGTATTGTTCCTTTGGTCATACAGCGATAGGCCAGGTAATTATAGACTTGAAAGTCCGATGTAAACGGTGGGGAAATTATTGGAAAAAGTTGTGAAGGATAGGATTAATTAACACTTCGAAAGGCAGAGATTGATCAGGCACAGTCACCATGAATTGGTTGGACAGAGATCCTGTCTGACTAATTTAGTTATATTTTGTCACCTTTTCAAAAATGGATCAATGAGGGTTGTGCAGCTATTGGGATTTTCATCGATTTCAGTAAGGCCTTTCACAAGGTCCCACATGGACGGCTGGCCCAAAATGTAAGAGCTCATGATGGGTCCAAGACAAGTTGGCAGACTGGATACAGAACTGGCTTCCAAACAGGAGACAAAGGATGATGGTGGAGGGTTGTCCTTGTATTTGGAAGGCTGTAACCAGCAGTGTAGCACAGGGATCGGTGGAGCAACCCTTGCTACTTGTTATCTATGATATTCAAGTCATTGACAATGTTGATTAGATTAGATTAAATTACAGTGTGGAAACAGGCCCTTCGGCCCAACACGTCCACACCGACCTGCCGAAGCGCAACCCACCCAGACCCATTCCCCTATGTTTACCCCTTCATCTAACACTACGGGCAATTTAGCATGGCTAATTCACCTAACCTGCACATCTTTGGACTGTGGAAGGAAACTGGAGCACTCGGAGGAAACCCACACAGACACTGGGAGAACGTGCAAACTCCACACAGACAGTTGCCTGAGGCGGGAATTGAACCCGAGTCTCTGGCGCTGTGAGGCAGCAGTGCTAACCACTGTGCCGCCAGAGATGTAGAAGGTATAATTAGCAAGTTGGCAGATGACTTGAAAATTGATGGCACTATTGATAGTGAGGAGGATGGTCTCAGGCTATTGTCTGAAATTGATCAGCTGATAAACTGAGCAGAGCAATAGCAGATGGAACTCAATGCTGATAAGTATAAGGTGATGCATTTTGGTAGATCTAACAAGAGAAGGAAATACTCAATGAATGATAGGCCCTTAAGGAGTACTGAAGAACAAAGTAACCTTGATGTACAAGTCCACAAATCCCTGAAGATGTCAGCATGGATAGACAGGGTCATGAAAAAGGCAGAAGGTACGCTGCATTCATTGGCAGGATGTAGAATAGAGGATCAAGAAAGCCTTGTTACAACTTTATAAAACCATTAGTGAGTTTTGAGAAGATTTGTAGCTCAGGTTGAGGTTCTGGATGTAGGTTTGCTCACTGAGCTGGAAGGTTCATTTTCAGATGTTTCGTCACCCTACTAGGGATCATCAGTGAGCCTCCAGATGAAGCACTAGTGACAAGGCCCACTTTCTATTTGCGTGTTTAGAAAACAATGATAGGACCACAGGTAGAATACTGTGTGCAGTTCTGGTTGCCATATTATTGGAAGAACACAATTGCACTAGAGGGGATGAACAGGAGATTCACAGGGATGTTGCCTGAGATGAAAAGTCTCAGATATGAGGAGAGATTGCAGACCTGGTTTGTTTTCCCTGAGTCAGTGCAGGCTGAAGGGGGTGGGGGAATTCGATTGAGGAAGATAGAATTGAGAGGAAACCTCATCATGATGTCTCTGCCAACCACTTGTCAACCATTTTATCCTGTCACAAAAATTCTGACAGTTTGAAACATGGCTTTCTTGGATTTGTCCTGATCCCCACAAAACAAAGTTTTGATATCATGCAATACCAAGAGAGGCATCAAGTACTGAAACAAGAACATTTAGCTGAAATAAAAACAAATTACTGGAGAAACTCAGCTTATCTGGAAATATTGGTAAACAGAAGGCAACATTGAATCATGTGATTCTTCTCTGGCCCCCTCCTCCTTTCACTGGAGTTGACATGTTAACTCTCCTTGCTTCTCAGATACTGCCAAACTTGCTGAGTTTTTCCAGCTTTTCTTTCAGATCTTCAGCATCCAAAGTTTGTTGTTTTATTAAGATTATGCTGACGCTATATAAAGTTCTGGTTAGGTCACAAACCTCCAGCAATTTTTTTGTTTAGTTCTGGTTTCTGTACTTTCAGAAGAGTGAGAGTGCCCCTAAGAAAACGCAGAAGAGATATTACGAGAATGGTACCACAGCAGGGCGGGGGGGGGAGCGATTTTAATTACAAGATTTGAATGGGAATGCCAAGGTGGTTCTCCATAGAACAACAGAAATTGAGGAGAGATATGATGAAGGATACAAGATGATAACAGGTTTTAAGACAAAGAGAAAAGCCATTCGCTTAAGGTTTTGGGAGAAGGATTAGGTGCCCTTTCATGAACTGTAGCCCTGCTCGACGTCTTGACAACCTTACCTGAACAGGTCAGTGCATTCAGGGGACTGCTGCCTGTTGTCAATGCATTGGTGCCTGGTGACGTGTTCTGAGCTGCACTTGCCGCTGCAGCCAGAGCAGCAAGGTTCTGTAACTGCATGGCATTCAGGCCTGAAAGGGAATGAAACATTGTATTCATGCAACATAGAGGCCCAGCCTGAAGCAGCACGTGTAAGACTCATGGGAGATGAACCATGAATCCCAGAGGAAAACCTTCAGGTATGGGTCTTAAGACCCAAGATCCTCAATTTCAATCACACCTGCCACCAGAGGTAGAGAGCACACCCACCCTGTCACAAAGTGGACCCAGAGACTAAACAGCAGTCTCAGCTAAACATCCACAGATATGCTTGATGGGTAGGACTGTCACACCGCTCAACTGTGAGCTGGGCCCCACCACTGTCTGCCAAGTTAGGGTTGCATGCAATAAGGGCCCGGCCAGGTCAGAGCTACTCACCAGCCATGGGATGTAGGTTGCTCAGTGCATTGAGGTTCCCCGAGGAGGCTGACTGCTGTAGGAGCTGCAAATAAAGCTAGACATTACACCAAAACAAAACAGAGTATGTCAGCAGTGTCCGGATTACCAGGTAACGAGAGACACAGAGAGAGACAACGAGGAGGGAAAAAAAAGACAAAGAGGAAAAGAGAGTAAGATAGATCGATTGCAAACAGGAGGCACAGGAGAGCAGGAAAGGGGCAGAGGTGAGGTGGGGGGAGGGGCGTCAGAAAGAGGCGACAAGGGGGGCAGGGGTGGAAGTGAAGCGCGGAGCTGAGAGAGAGATGGGAAGAGAGCAAGACGGGGAGAGAGACAGAAACAGAGAGATGGGGGAGAGAGAGAGAGAAACACGGGGGAGGGGGAGAGGGGGAGAGAGAGAGGGAGGGAGAGAGAGAGAAAGAGATGGGGGGGGAAAGAGAGAGAAAGACAAGGCGTGCGAGAGAGAGACAAGGAGTGCCAGAGAGACAGGGAGAGCGACGAGACAGACAGACAGTCGGGGAGGGGGGAGAGTTTGTGAGAGAGGCGCAGACGGGGAGAGAGAGATGGGGGTATTTGGGGGTTGGGAGGGAGAGAGAGAGAGACACAGGGGAGTGTGTGAGAGGAGGGGAGACAGAGAGACACTGGGGGTGGAGGGGAAGAGACAGACGGTGGGGGGGAAGAGAGAGAGAGAAGGAGAGTGTGAGAGAGAAACAGAAAGAGAATGGGAAGGTGGGGAGACAGAGGGAAATGTCAGCAATGAGAGAATGGGGAAAGAAACAACATGAGGGCAAGAGTTATTTTAATTCCTCGACTGAACATGGACATTGCCGCCAAGGACAGCAATTAATGACTATTAGCTTCATGACGTGCTATGTTAAATAGTTCAGATGTTGGTGAGGAGTTAACACATCATTGTGGATCTGGAATCCCACAGACCGGTCAGGTTAAGCATGTCTGATGTGCTTCCTTGTCTGATGGTGGAGAACTGAATAGGTTCCCCACACTCAGGTGAGGGGGCAGTGCTTTTCCTGCTCCTCGGATGCGGCCTGACCTGCTGTGCTATTCCAGCACCATTGTGATCTAAACTCTGGTTTCCAGCATCTGCAGTCCTCACTTTTGCCCAGAGGTGAGAGCGTGAGCAAATGTGAGGTTAGATATGAAACCGGTGGGGAGTACAGCAGGAGAAGAGCGTAAGGTGACTATGGTTGAGTGTCAGATGTGCAACATTGAGGTTGAGGGCACTATGCAGATGGTAGTGCTGGGAATAGTGAATCCATGATGGATGGATTAGCATAGGGATCGAGGAGAGATCGTGGGGGTTACTGAGAGGAGCAAGGAGGGATCAGGGACGATTGTAAGGATCGTAGACTTTAGCGGGGGCGCAGTAGGATTGTGGGGAATTATTAAGAGAAGTGCAGAGGGATCGCGGTCGATTATTGCTGGGAGCAAGGACGGATCGCAGCAGTTATCATGACAAATTATGGAAAGATTATGAGGGCAAGCAGACTGACACTGGCATGGAGGAGATGTCAACATAACACGGTGAACAGACATGAACAACACGAGCAAACAATCCCATCTTCAGGTTCGTACAACAGGCAAACTGCTTGCTACATCTCCTAAAGCAATGTGAAAACGACATGGGGAGCATGAACACATTGTGGCCTCTAGCCCTTCTCTGCCAATACTCACTGCTAAATACTGAGGTCCCAGTGTATTGAGTCCAGCCAAGTTGCCCCACATGGTGGCTGCATTGAGCTGCTGCATCTGCTGTTGGAGCTGCTGAGCCATACGCTTCTGCTCCTTGTCCTTCTGTGTGTCGGCAAACTTCACAACAATTGGCGAAGAACAACCCTGTGCAGGAAGAGGCAGGTGATCAGACAGACAAAACGGCATGGGGGATGGGAATCGAGGGCACCAGTGGGCGAGGGGATGGACAAAGGAGAGGTGGACAAGAGAATGGGGCAGAGAGCGTGTGCGGGTGACAGGGAAGGGGAGAGCATGAGCAGGCGTGAGGTGGTGGGGGGGGTGAGGGGAGGGAGTGGGCGAAGGGCGGAGAAGGGGCAGGGGAGGGAGGGAAGGGGAGAACGAGCAGAGTGAAGGCGGAAGGGAGGGGAGGGGACG
This sequence comes from Hemiscyllium ocellatum, assembly GCF_020745735.1. Lineage (NCBI taxonomy): Eukaryota > Metazoa > Chordata > Chondrichthyes > Orectolobiformes > Hemiscylliidae > Hemiscyllium > Hemiscyllium ocellatum. The sequence goes on from NW_026868373.1 coordinate 49,490, forward strand.
GGCGAAGGGGGGAGATGGGGCAGGCAGGAGGTGGGGCGGGTAAAGGGTGGCAGGTGCAGGAGGGATGGAGGGAAGGGGAGAACGAGCAGAGTGAAGGCGGAAGGGAGGGGAGAGGGCGTGAGGGAGGGAGGGGAGAACGGACAGGCAAAGGGTTTGGGGGAGGTTGTTGGGGGCACAGACACAAGAGAGAGAAAGGGCACGCGACAGCATGCGTGAGACAAGAACGTGCGAGCAGGCATGACAACCATCAGGGGGGTCATTGAAGGGAATCACAACAGTGTGGAAGGAGCCCACTGGTCCCATTTTCCCCGTCCGAAGAACAGCCCAGCCACACTCACCCTGCTATCGTACCCTTGTAACCCTGCATAGCCCATGGCTAACCCACCGAGCTTGCACATCTCTGAGCTGTGACAGAGACACTGGAGCACCAGAGGAAAGATCCACACTGACAGCTGTCCAAGGCTGGAATCGACACCAGGTCCCAGGTGCTGCAAACCAGCACCACTCAGCACTGAGGCACCACACTGCCCTCACCGTGGGGGGGGGGGGGAGAGACGGCGAGGGGGGGGGGGGGGGGGAGAGACGGCGATGGGGGGGGGGAAGAGACAGCGATGGGGGGGGGGAAGAGACGGACAGCGACAGACAATATAAAACAGTACAGGCTCTTCAGCCCACAATATTGCACTGAACATTTATCTCAATCTAAGATCTACCAAACCTATACACTTCATTTACAGCCCACTCCCATGTGCTTGTCCAGCAGTCGCTTAATGTCTCTAATGTCTCTGACTCTATTACCCCTGCTGGCAGTGCATTCCACATACCCACCACTCTCTGTGTAAAGAACCTATCTCTGACAGCTCCCCAATACACCCTTGAATCATCTTAAAGTTCTGACCCCTCATGACAGCCATTTCTGACCTGGGGAAAAGTCTCTGGCCATCTACTCTATCCATGCCTCTCATTACCTTGAACACCTCTATCAAGTCACCTCTCTTCTTCCTCCTTCTTTCCAGTGTGAAAAGCCCTCGCCCTCTCAACCTCTCTTCATAAGACAAGCCCTCCAAACCAGACGGCATCCTGGTAAATCTCCTCTGCACCCTCTCTAAAGCATCTACATCCTTCCTACAGTGAGGCGACCACAACTGGACACAATCTTCCAGTGTGGTCTAACCAGGGTTTTATAGAGCTACAGCAATACCTCACGGCTCTTAAACTCAATCCTCCCGTTAATGAAAGCCAAAGCACCAAATACCTTCTTAACAACCCATTCAACTTTGAGAGATCTATATGTGTGGACCCCAAGATCCCGCTGTTCCTGCACACTACCAACAATCCTGTCTTTAATCTGTATTCAGCTTTCAAATTTGACCTTCCAAAACGAAGCACTTCGCATTGATCCAGGTTGGACTCCATCTGCCACTTCTCAGCCCAGCTCTGCATCCTGTCAGTGTCTTGTAGCCTGCAACAGCCCTCGACACTATTTACAACACCACTGACCTTTGTGTCATCGGCAAACTTACCCATCCCATTCCACTTCTTCATCCAAGTCATTTATTAAAAACCACAAAGAGCAGAGGCCCAAGAACAGATCACTGGTCACCGACCTCCAGATGGAATACTTTCCATCCACTACCACACGCTGTCTTCTTTCGGCCTGCCAATTCTGTATCCAGACAGCCAAATCTCCCTATATCCAATACCTTCTAACTTTCTGAATGAGCCTCCTGTGAGGAACCTTAGAAATCCATATACACCACATTTACAGCTCGACCCCTGTCAACTTGTGTCATCACATCCTCAAAGAACTGGTGAGGCTGGTGAGGCATGACCTCTTTAATCAAACTATGTGTTTATAAATCATCAAAAATCCTATCTCTCATAATCCTTGCTTACCACAAACATAAGACTGACTGGTCTGTAATTCCCAGCGTTTTCCTATTCCCTGTCTTGAACAGAGGAACAACATTCCCCTCCCTCTAATCAGCCAGTACTATTCCTGTGGAGAGTGAGGATGCAAAGATCATTGCCAGAGGTGCAACAATCTCATTCCTCGCTCCCTGTAGTAACCTTGGATATATCTGGTCCGGCCCTGAGGACTTAGTTATCTTGATGCTTCCCAGAATTTCCAGCACATCCCCTTTCCTAATATTAACATGTTCAAGCCTATTAACCTGGACCACAGTGTTTTCACTATCAGCAAGGTCCCACTCTCCAGTGAAGCAAAAAACTCATTTTGGCCCTCCCCTACCTCTTCAGACTTCAAACTGAAGTTCCCTCCACTATCCCTGATCGGCCCTACCCTCTCTCTGATCATTCTCTTATTCCTCATGTAAGTGGAGAGTGCCTTTGGGTTTTCCCTAATCCTTCCTGCCAAGGCTTTTTCGTGCCCGCCCCCCGACCCTCCAGTCCATTTCTGAGTTCTTTCCTAGCTCCCCTGTAATCCTCAAAAGCTGTGCCAGATCCTTGCTTCCTCAACCTTGAGCAAGCTTCCTTCCTCTTCTTCAAGAGAAGCTCTTCTCTTGTCATCCAAGGCTCCTTCACCTTACCATTCCTCGCTTGTCTCAGTGTTCCTTAAACAGCCTCCACATTTCTGTTGTGCATTTCCTGTAGAACAATTGAGGTGGGTGGGGCGGGGGAGGGGGAAGGAGGAAGAGAGGGAGGGAGGGGAGGGAGGGGAGGGAGGGG
>NW_026868374.1:0-52187 GCF_020745735.1 Hemiscyllium ocellatum
AGTATTTCTATCACTGACAACCAATGTTTGTATCACACTAAATGTCATATTGTCTTTTTCAAATTCACTTCGCCCGCTAGCCTTTGGGTTTCCATGATATTTGAGTGTAATGATCAAACATTCTATATTGCATGCAGGTGCCGTGTAAAATGCAACATATTAATGTCACGATTGCCCAATAGCTTCCTCAGAGCACGGTGAGTAATTAGTACTTCTGACCACACAACAGCACGCCCGAAATAACCTGCTCTCTACTTTGGTTCACAACATACTCTTCAACCTACTTCATATACACTTATGAAATGTGTTTTTCACAGCATTAGTAATCATTTAGTTAACGCAGTTTAGATGCAATTTTAAATCATCCAGTATTACTGCAGCACCCAAGATATTTACATATCTATTTTGCAGAGAATCGGATGCACAACTGTTTTGGTTTAGATATGTAAGGCACCAATGTTTGTTTCTCCTTGTTGTTTGCAAGATCCATATAAACTGATTCTGAAGAAGCTGAGGGATGTGCCCTGTGGTGTTATTAGTGATAGATGTGACAAGACATTTGGAAGGCTCACCCCGATGGTGAGATAATCTGAAGAAATGCCTTTCAATACAGGACAAGCATCAATAACCTTCCTCACTCTGCCAGGACAAACGTCTCCCCATTCTCTCTACTCCCTCACACTCTATGTATATCTGTTACAGCACCTGCCCCCGAAATGGCTCTTGCTCCACCAGTCACACTGTTGCATGCAACACTCTCTTTCTTCACTCTCTCTGTCACTGAAAGCAAATCGAGATTGAATTTATTGTTTTGCCAACATTGGACCAGTGAGACAATTTGATGCTGGCGATATAAAAATGCGAACATTTTGAAAATTGGTGGAGAGCAGATGCAATCGAGACGGAAGAAGCCTGGGCATCAACCATCTTGCTCCGCAAGAAATTAGGAAATACTCACTAATCATTTATACGTTTTAATATGAAACATATTCACAGTAAACAGAAATACATTGACCCAGGGAATTCAGCAGCCAGTAGAGTAACATCACAGAGGACGGCAGAGGCTGTGTGGTTTTGTGATTATTTTGATGCAATCTTCATAAGTGCCTAATTGAAACCGCATATTGTTGTACAGTTGGGGGCAGTTGTGTGGCGGGGAGGGGGGGACGGGTGTTGGTTAAAGTTGTAAATAGTTGTGGATTAATGTTGACTTTTAAAGTAAACAATAAATTCGCGTTATTTCCTTTAAATACTGGAATTTGGGAGTCCCCTGTCATTCATATTCTGACAGATTTCGAGGTGAGTTGAGCTTTCCTGGGTGTTTGGTTTAAATTAATAGAAGCGTTCACCACCATGTCATAACATTTGTAAAGACCAACAGAGAGAAAGAAAAACAAAAGTAAGGAATTAGAAGATTAAATATAAAGGAAAACTGTAAGAGCTTCTTTCGATATGGAAAGGGAAAAAGAGAGGCAAAAATGGGCATCAGATCGCTAGAAATTGACACAGGAGACATAGTAATATGGATCAAGGAAATGTCTGAGGAGATGAAAAATTACTTTGCGTCAGCCTTCACGGTTGAAAACACGAGTAATATCCCAAAAATTGAAAAGACTTAGTGGGCAGACCTGAGTAAGGTGGCCATCACCTCGGAGAAGGTGCTGGAAAAACTGAATGGCCTGAAGGTAAGTAAATCAACTGGACCAGATGGACTCCACTCCAGATTTCTAAGACAGATAGCTGATGAGACAGTGGAGGCGTTGGTGGTGATCTTTCAGGAATCTCTCGAATCAGGGAGATTCCCAGTGGACTGGAAAATCGCTAACGTGATACCCCTGTTTAAAAAGGGAGTAAAGCAAAAAATGGAAAATCACAGATTGTCTATTCTCAACTTGGCTCTGGGTAAGATCCTGGAATGTATTGTGAAGGATGAGATTTCTGAGTAGTTGGATGCAGATGGAAAAGTAGGACAAAGTTCGCTGGTTTCATCGAGGGGAGGCCATGCCTGGAAAATCTGCTAGAAAACCTTGAGGACGTAACGAGCAGCTTAAAACAAGGAGAGCCAATGGATGCCATCCACCTGGACTTCCAGAAGGTCTTTGACAATGGCTACTGAATAAGGCAAGGGCCCTTGGTATTAGAGGCAAGGTGCTAGCACGGATAGAAATTTGGCTGTCTGGCAGGTAGCAAAGAGTGTCGATTAAGTGTCCTTCTCAGGATGACAGCCGGTGACAAGTGGTGTTCTATAAGGCTCAGTGTCGGGACCACAGCGTTTCACTTTATACATTAACGATCCAGATGAAGGAACTGAAGGCATTGTGGTTAAGTTTGAAGGTGATACTAAGTTAGGTATAGGGACAGGTAACGTCGAAGAGGCATGGTGACTCAAGACGGATGTGCATAGGTTAGGATAATGGGCAAATAAGTGGCAAATGGAGTACAAACTGGGAAATTGTGGGAACATGCCCTTTAGTAGGAAGAATAAAAACATGGACTACCGAGAAAATTCAGATGTCTGAAGTGCAAAGAAACTTGGGTATCCAAGTCCAGGATTCTCACAATGTACACTTGCAGGTTGAGTCAGTACTAGGAAGGCAAATGCAGTGATGGAACTTATTTTGAAAGGATTTGAATGTAAAAGCCGGGATGTACTTCTGAGGCTCTATAAGGCTCTGGTCAGACCACATGTGGACTATTATGCGCTATTTTGAGCCCCATGTCTCAGGAAGGATGTGCTGACCTTGGAATGGGTTCACAGCAGGTACACGAAAATGCTCCCAGGAATAAAAAGCTTAATTTATGAAAACGTTTGAAGACTCTGGGTCTTTTCTTGATGGAGTTCAGAGGGATGTGGGTGGATCTAATTGAAACATACAGAATACTGAATGGCCTGCACAGTGTGGATGTTGAGAAGACTTTCATTGGTAGAAGACTCTAGGACCCAAGGATACAACCTTAGAGAAAAGGAAAATCCTTTTAGAACGGAGTTAAGGGGAAATGTCTTCAGCCAGAGAGTGGAGAACCTATGGAATTCATTTTCACAGAAGGCAGTGGAGGTCAGGTCATTGTGTATATTTAAGATAGAGATAGATTGCTTCTGGAGTATGAAAGGGATGAAGGGTTACAAGGAGAAAGCAGGAGAATGTTGTTGAGAAAGTAGTCAGCATGATTGAATGGCAGATCAGACTCGATGGGCTCAATGGCCTCATTTCTGTTCCTATGTTCGATGATCTTATGGTCGTAAGCTGCAGTCTGATGCTCCCGCTCTCTTACTTTGTCTTTCCTGACAGCAAAGTGTGAGATAAAAATTCCCTGAATCATCTTTAACAAACGTGGGAGATTCCTATTGAGGATTCTTGGGAATCGCTGCACTGCTTGAAGGAAAGGAAATTCTGCCAAATCGAACTGTTCCAGGAAGAAGTTTCATACCAGCAGCTTGTTTGAGTAGAATAAATTCGGAGACAGAATAGCAGTTGGGACACATTATCTCTTTTCCATTTGATATGATTAAAAATACTAGGAAACTCTGGAAACCATTCCTTATTCTTTATTGTCCTCAGACATGTGCATTGGTGTGTGTGTCTGTATGTGTGTGACTCTGTGTCTCACATTTTTCGAGAAAATAACCTAGGTTACACTTCACATTTGTTGTAACCAGTGAAGAAGTGGGGCTGGAAAATGAAACAGTGACCCTCCAACATTGGTCGGAACAGGAATGATAAATTCTCACGGGGCTGTTCAAGTGGGAATTCTCTTCCCAAAAATTTATTCCCAAGACGAAGCTCAACACCACTACTTCCAGCGCAATTAAACATGGCCCATAAATGTTGGCCTATCAACAACATCCACATTCCACGAATAAATAAAAAATGATGAACTGCAGCAGAATTAATTGGATGGGAACAAAGCTGTTAGACAAATGCCTGGTGCCTTCCAGAATTGTGCTGCCTGTGTAGTTAAACTTTGTGCAGTTCCCTAGCATTGTGACTGGGTGCTTGCATTTATTCAAAATTGGGTTTGTTCAACATTTAACAGACATGGAGGAAAATTGTGGACAGACACAAAAGTGCTGCGGAGACCACACTCAGATGTTATTGTCTGGTCGAGCAATGACAAAGTGTCTAATGACCCACTCCTGCTCCTCAGTCCGATATTCCAATGTTCTATTCAGTCCTTAAAACCACCTGAACAGGAGCAGATAGAGACCACTTGCTCCAAATAGCTGGTCTTCAATGTTACAGGATGTGATTCAATCCCTCAACACTGTGTGATTTGATGTGGGTTGAAACATGTGATGGGAAATCCAGACCGGATACAAAAGTGGCCTCTCACCTCTTTACAGCTTGTCTCGTCGTTGAGCTGGTGTTTCATTTGTTGGTCATGCTGCAGTCCCAGATTCACTTTGAATATCGGACCCATATCTCGCCCAGAGATGGCTCACCAGAAGCCTTTTTCTCACTGTCCTCAACATTCAGTAAGAGCGCTTCTAGGTCAATTGCAACCATTCATTTTCCAATGACAGAATGAGAACATAAGAAACAGGAGTAGGTAATACGGATGCTCAAGCCATTGTATGCGATCATGGCTGATCTACTGCTGGCATTAACTCCTCGTTAATGATCAGTTCTTCCCACCCTCAGCTCTCTGACAGGTCAAAAATCCATCTACATCCTCTTTAAATACTTGCAGTGATCTAACTCCCCTACGTTTCTACACCTGAAAATTCCTGACATTCACTACCCTCTATAAGGAGAAAACATTCTCCACACAGATACTATCACGTATTAACATTAACAATAGTGGTTAACTGACCACGGGTAAGAGGGGTGTATCCCGGTATCAAGGCAGGATGTGGCTAAAAATTGTTTCCTCAGAAGCACTTAAATACCCAGAATCATGCACACCAACTAAAATAAAAAATACAAGCCATGGAATTTATCATCTTCTCAGTGTCTGTGTCGAACATAACGAGTGATTTTTCTCTGACAGTGCTACAGATTAACCTTCACTCACTCCTCTTTTACCATCAGCCCACTGATTATTCTGGTGAAATTCCTTTACACTGTCTCTATTGCAATCAGATCATTCGTTTTAAAGGATAACAAATATGCCCATAATGCCTCAAAATACAGGCTCCATAACACTCTCAGCAATGATCACAATAATTCCTTTCTCTCACTTAATGTTGCTGACACCAGTCTTAAGTTTCCCAGAGTTTGTTTTGCCTTGCGCAGGCAGAGGGAGGAGTCGGTAAGGAGAAGCTGGCAAGGAGGCAGTTGCCTTATATCAATTAATGATTTTAGGAAGAGGGAGCCACATGCTAGAGATTTGAAATAGTGATCGGTGTTTTGGGCCCAGAATTGTGCTCGTTCGTCATTTCTCGTATTCAGTATTGATATCTACTCGAGATCCTTCATAGTGCAGAGTGTCTCTGCAGGATTTATTTCCCTAATATAGCCGACTACTGGTAATAGCCACTTAAACCAGAAATTATAGCCAAGTAATTGAAGATGTTCATTGGCTGTCTCAATAGCACAGCGAATGCACTCAAAATCCTTTAGTTGAGGGTAATAACTTGTTTTTTTTCAATGATAAATGGCCCCTGCATAATTTGGTAATGTTAACCAGCATTTAATAAATCCATTACACTTTAAATATGACTCGAAATCTGGGCATGATTTAGGCCTTGTTTAATGGATGGTGCCCACGTTTGTGAGCCGGGGCTCTTGATTCGATTCCAGTCCATGAATGTCTGATAGTGCCCCTATCTCTGGAGAAGGTGGAGTGGACTCATGTTCTGTGGAAGTATGTCACGGCGTGTTACAACAGGCTGATGAACAAACACACAGGAACATCATGTTGCAGCTTTAGGAGCGAATGCTGAATGACGGTAGTGTCCCTGTAACTTCACCGAAAATTCTAGTTCCAAATCTCACAGAGCTGTTTCATAATATATCTGAACAAGTTGATTAAACTTTTTTGGAATCGTGCCTTGGTGGAGAAGGAACAGGTGCGACTACTGAATTTGAGAATTTAGACCCAGGATGACTGAAAGCACAGCCAACTGTCTTGATTGGAGTCACATTTACACTTTCTAGAGGTTTATAAAATTATGAAGGGCATGGATAGGTTGAGTGGTCAAGGTTCCTTCTCCCCAAGGTAGGAGAGTGTAAAACTAGTAGGCATAGGTTAAAGGTGGGAAGACAAATATTTGAAAGATAATGAAGAGCAACTTTTGTTTTTGCTGCAGAGGGTGGTGCTTCTATGGAATAAGCTTCCAGACAAACTGGTGGAGTCTGGAACAATTACAGCATTTAAAGGGCAACTGGGTGGCTTTATGATTAGTGGGATATGGGCCAAATGCTGGCAAACGGGAACGGATTAATTTCAAATATTTGGAAGGCATGAGCGAGTTAGTTGAAGAGTCTGTTTCCATGTTGTACATCTCTATGAATCATTGACTTAATTACTGAAGGTCTCTTTGTAATCTTCAGTGGTTCTTCATAACACAAGCACTGTCCACTGTACACCCAAACTCGGTGTTATCCATAAATTTGCGAAATATGCCTTCTATAACTCGCCTCTAAATCATTTATATAAATGACAAACAAAAGTGTACCCAACAATTTTGCCTCTGGATCATCGCTGCCCACAGGCTTCAAGTTCAAAAAACAACCATTCACCACCACCCTGTCTACTGCCATTAAACAGATATACACAGAAACACACACGCAATCACACACGCATATAGAGACAAAGATTAGATTAAAACAACGATCAAGAGTTGCAGTGAGAAGGCGGGGAAAATTGTGTTGAGAAACACACCAGACAGGATCAAACTGCAAAATAGATCTTTTGGGCCAAATGGCCTAATGCCAATTTTCTATGCTGTGTGGCCTTAAGGTGTCAGGATTATTTTCCAAGGGTACAGGAGAAGCTAAGTTTGATAAATACTTGACTGAACAGTCAATAGGACTGTGGGATACGTTTGAGGGGCTGAATGGTATATGCTTGTTCCTATTTGCTTTGTTTCTGAAAAGAGGAGGTGACTTGCTGTGAGGTTAAAACAGTTTAAAATGAAAGGGATCTCCCATTTCCATTTGAGATAACGTTATTCCTTTCTCCTTTGGATTGTGTGATCTGTGACGTTCTCAGACCCGGGGACAGTGAAGTCTCCCGGGATATTCAAGGTTGACCTTGACTGACCTTTGATGGACAGGGGAGGGCATGTTTATTGGGAGAAGACAGGAGAGGGAGTGGTCACCTACAGTCAGACCAGCCGTGATGTTTCTAAATTAAGCAACAGGCTGGAGGGTCCGAATGGCCAACCGCTGCTCCTAACTTACACGTTGTTCTGTCAATTTACCCTCAAGACTGTGACAGAGGGAGAAAATGATTCCATTCAGCTAGTCAGCATCGTGACAACGCAGCAGGAGAAGGACATTATGCCCATCCATGGGGTTAGATAAGAATAGAATGAAGGACTCAAGTCATTTCAGTAAATTATACAGAATAGGAGGACGCCATATAACCATCCCAGGCTGTCATGCAGGAGCAGGGGCACCCTGGATAGCTGTCAGGAAATACAGAGTAGAGATCATTATGCATTTTGTGTTTGGAAAGCTGTAACTGGTAGAATACTTCAAGGATCTATGTGAGGTCATCAAATATTTCAATCCAAATAAATAAATTGGATGAAGTGGATGGCCCTCAGTTTGCTAATGGACCAGGATAGTCATTCAATAAGATGTTAAATGGAGACGGAGTGTCTGAACTGGGACACAGACAGCCGGAGGGCGGAGGGTCTGCGATGAGATTCAGACAGGGGAGGGGCAGAGCGTCTGCAATGGGATGCAGACCTGGGGAGGGCAGAGCGTCTGCAATGGGATACAGACCTGGGGAGGGCAGAGCGTCTGCAATGGGATACAGACGGGGGAGGGCAGAGCGTCTGCAATGGGATAGAGACAGGAGGCAGGCAGAGAGTCTGCAATGAGATACAGACAGAGGAGGGCAGAACATCTGAAATGAGATACAGACAGGGGAAGGCAGAATGCCTGCAATTAAATACAGAAAGGGGAAGGGCAGGGCTTCTGCAATGGTATACATACAGGGAGAGGGCAGAGCGTCTCCAATGGGATACAGGCAGAGGAAGAGAGAGCATCTGCAATGGAATACAGACGGGGGAGGTCCAAGCGTCTGCAATGGGATACAGACAAGGGGAGGACAGGGCATCTGCCGTGGGAGAGCGTCTGCAATGGGATATAGACATTGGAGGGCATAGGGTCTGCAATAGGAGACAGGCAGTTGAGGGCAGAGCGTCTGCAATTGGATATAGATGTTGGAGGGCATAGCGTTTACAATGGGAGACAGACAGGGGAGGGCAGAGCGTCTGAAATGGAATACAGGCCTTGGAGGGCACAGCGTCTGCAATGAGAGACAGACAGGGGATGGCAGAGTGTCCGCAATGGAATACAGACAGGGGTTAGTAGAGCGTCTGCAATGGGATACAGGCATTGGAGGGCATAGCGTGTGCAATGAGAGACAGACAGGGGATGGCAGAGAGTCTGCAATGGGATACAGACAGGAGGAGGGCAGAGCATCTGCAATGGGATACATACAGTGGGCGGCAGAGAGTCTACAATGGGACACAGACAGGGTAACGGCAGCGCGTCTGCAATGGGATACAGAGAAGGGGATTCCAGCGCATCTGCAATGGCATACAGTCAGAAGATGGCTGTAAGCAAACCTTCAGCAAAAAAAAATCAGTTCAATGTAGGCGATGGGAACTTTTTGTTTCGTGGATAAGACAAAACAGCAGAAAATTATTTAAATTCAGGGAGAATGCAGAACACATTGGTACAGGGGGATTTGCGTGTCTTCGTACATGAATCACATGAAATTACTCTGAATATGTTGCAAGTGATTTGGAAGAGAAATGGAATGATTCTGTTTCGTGCAAGAGTGTTAGGTATGATCTAAGCCATGTTTTTTTGCATCAGTGCAGGGCATTGCTGAGATCACGTCTGATGTACTATATGTAGTTATGATAGCCTAAACTGAAAAATAAAAGGTTTAGAAACGTTACAAAGATGTTGCCCTTTACTCGTTCTTGGGATGAAGGCATTCCATTATGAAGAATTAACAGTTCAGCCTGCGAATGAGAGATGATTTATTGACCATATAAGATCTTGAGAAGAGTGTATTTGGTGAATAACGGATGGCTATTTCTTCATGTGTGGGAGAATAACACTGGGGAAGTAATTTAAGAATTCGACATGTTCAAAGGAAAGGTCATTGGACCGAAAAATTGAAGTCTGATTTCTCTTCATATACGCTGTCAGACAGGCCGAGCTTTTCCAGCAATTTCTCTATTTGTTTAAGTATAAAACATTCTCATCTTAGCACAGATATTATGAAGAAACTAAACGCTTATTTTTACATTATGCAGGCACATACTAGCACATATCCAAAACAAGTAGGGTCATTTAATGTTAATGAATTGATTCTGTGTACGACAGCAGCAATAATGCTGGAATCGAGAATGTGATGGAGTCATATAGTTCGGACAATGTTCAAGGAAAGCTCACATAGCCAAGTTTAGGGTCTGATAATTTTAATGATTTAACTTACAGATGGAAAAATGTAGCCTATCTGTGAAGGAACAGTCTATTGCTCCCTTCCTGTTTCCTGTCGCTCAACACAGCAATGTGTTGGAGTGAAATTGAAAGCCTAGTCGTGTTTCCCACTCACAGAGAATTCCTGATGAGGCTTCATTAGAATTTCCCAATTCCTTGAAGCAATGCAATTCAACTAAATCCAACTGTTTCAGGAAGAAGTCCCATTGTCAGGATGTTGTACGAGCAGAATAACTTCAGAAGGAATTATTCAGACTCGATAGTCTGGGGAACCGGCAAGAGATTCTGTGGCTGCAAATAGGAATCCAGGATGGTGTAAAGCCTCCTACGTGTCAGGATGTCTCGGAGCGGCTGCAGAACGTTCTCACCGGGTCGGGGAGCAGCCAGAAGTCTTTGTGCACATTAGTAGAAATGACATGTGTAGAAATAGTGATAAGATCCTGCAGAGTGATTATATAGAGCTAGGAAAAAGGGTAGAAGACTGGACCACGACAGTGGGTAATATCTGGTTTACTTTCAGGGCCCTGTGCTAGTGAGGGTAAGAACCGGAGGATATGGCAGATGAATGTGTGGCGACAGAATTGGTGCAGGGGGCAGAGATGTTTGGGTGACTGGGATCTTTTTTTGGGCAGAGGTGACCTGTTCAGGAAGGGCGGGTTGTACTTGAACTGGGAGGGTACCAATATCCTGGCCCGCAGGTTTGCTAGTGCTGCAAGGGCGGATTTCAACTCGATTGGCTGGGGTTGGGGAGGGGTGGGATCCTCAACAGCAGGGAGGCAAGTGCGAGGCTGGGAGGAGATACAGTAATCAGAAACAGTAAAGTGAACAGAAAGGTCATAATGGAAAACGGCAGGGAGCAAGGAATGCCTGTTGGATTAAATTGCAATTGTTTCAATGCGACATGGCTGACAGATGAGACCGATGAAGCCAGGACGTGGATATGCACGTGGAACTGGGATATTATAGCCATTCCAGAAACATGGCTAAGGGAAGGACAAGATTGGCAGCCTAATGTACTAGGGTAAAGTTGCTTTATGCGGGACAGAGATGGAGGAAGGAGGGGAGGGTGAGTTTCATTTTTGATTAAGGCGAGTATCACAGTAGTAATCAGAGATAAAATAACTGAAGGAACATCCAGTGAGGATTTGTGGGGGAGCTTAGAAATAAGAAGGGAATGGTGATATTATTTGTGTTGTTCCATAAGTCCCCAAATAGTAAACGAGAAATTAGCGGAACAAAAATATGTAGAGCGATTGGGGGGACTTGAAGGGCCAGTGGGATTGCATTAGTAGGAGATTTTAATTTTCCAAACATAGTCTGGGAATGATGTAGAATTAAGGACGGAGACGGTGTGCATCTATTAAGTGTGTTCAGAAAAGTTTCCTCAAGCAGTATGTAGAGGGTGCAACGAGGGAAGTGTCAAAATTTGACCTATTCTCAGAACGAGGGCAGGACAGGTGACTGTAGTGACAATGGGGGAACACTCTGGGATTAGTAACCATAGTTAGATTAATTTTAAAAAGTTATGAAAAAGAACAAAACAGGTCCATGTGTTCAAGTTCTAAATTGAGACAAGGCAAATTTTGATGGAATTAGACAGGAGCTTGTAGAGATTGGTTGGAGGAGTTTGTTTACAGGCGAAGGGATCTCCTGCAAGTGGGAGGCCTTTAAAAGTGAAACGTCTAGAGTTCAAGGTCTATTTGTTCCTGTGAGAGTAAAAGGCAAGTTTCGCAGGAAGAGGGAAGCATGGATGTCAGGAGGTATTGAGGCTTTGACCAGCAAAAAGGAGGCGTGGCTCAGGTCCAGGCAACTGGGATCAAGGAAATTCCTGGAGGTATACAGGGGATACAGTAATTTACTGAAGAAGGATATCAGGAGGGCGAAAAGGGTGCACAAGTTAGCTTTGGCTGAGAAGGTTATGGTGAATCCAACAAGGTTCTTTACGTATATTAAAGTGAAAGGAATAACTAAATGAGAATATGACCCCACAAGGTCCAAAGTGGACATGCATGTCTAGAACCATAGGAGATGTGTGAGATTCTCAATGAATATTTCTCTTCTGCCTTAACCGTGGAGAAATATATGAAGATTTGGGAGGTGAACAAAGGTCGTAGTTTTATCTTGGGATGAGTCAATATCACAGGAGAAGACGTGTTGGATGCATTAGAATGTATGAAGTTTGATAAATCTCTTGGTCCTAAACAGATGCATCCAAGAACACTGCAAGAGGCTACAGAAGAAACTACAGGGACCCTGGTTGATATTTTTGTATCGTCGGTAGCTACAGTTTAGGTTCCAGAACATTGGAGATTAGCAAATGTTGTGCCATTATTCAAGAAGGGTAGCAAAGCAAAATCTGGAATCCAAAGACTAGGAAACCTAACATCTGTGGTAGCTAGGTAACTTGAGAAGTCTCTGAGGGATGAGATATACATACATTTGGAAAGATAAGGTTTGTTTAGACATAATATTTTTGACAGATTCCCTACAGTATGGAAACAGACTATTTGGCCCAACAAGACCACACCTATATTTACCACTGACGAATGCACATAACACTATGGTTAACTAAGCATGGCCAATTCACCTGTGCTTTCCATCTTTGGATGTGGAAGGAAAATGGAGCACCCAGAGGAAACACACACAAGCACAGTGAGAATGTGCAAACTCCACACAGAGAGTCACCCGAAGCTGGAACCAAACCCGGATCCATGGCACTATGAGGCAGCAGTACTAGCCACTGAGCCACCATGCCACCTTTGCTTTTTTCAATACCGTTCAATGACACAGGTACAAACTCTATTCTGCCCTTCAACCATGATACACGTTCCAATATCACATACCATGGATAGTTTATTATCCATTGAAAATGTCATCTTATTGTTATTTATTAGTTTGTTCTTATTAATTTTAATAATTATTATTAATAGCTGTTTTTAGACTGGAAATATTGCATGGCTTTGTGAATGGGAGATCATGCCTCTCAAATTTGGTTGAGTTCATTGATGAAATGACCAGGAATGTTGATGAGGGTAGGGTGGTAGACATATTCTGTATAGTTTTCAGTAAGGCCTTTGACAAGGATACCATTGATAGGCAGGTCTGGAAGGTTAGAATCGCATGGAATCCAGAGGGAGCTGGCAAATTAGACACACAGTTGGCTTCATGATTGTAAGCAATGAGTACTAGTGGAAGGATGCTGTCGGACTGGAGGCCTGTGACACATGAAGTGCCTCAGGAGTCAGTGCTGGGCCCATTGTTGTTTGTTATCTGTCACAATGATGTTCTTGCGAAGGTACAAGGCACGATTAGGAAACTTGAAGATGACACTGAAATAGATGGTATCATGCACAGTGAGGAAGTATATCAGATATTGCAGCAGGATCTTGATCAAACTGGAGAAGTGGGCCAATGAATATTTTGGCAACGTTAGATCAAGGTAGGAGTTTCGTGGTGATTGGTAGGACCTTAAGGAGTGTAGTTGAGCAGAGGGAACATGGAGTTTAGGTCCACCATTCTACGAAAGTGGGGTCATATTTAGACATGGTAATGAAGAAGGTTTTGCCACACTAGCAAGCATCGGACAGGACATGGAGGCGAGCAGTTGGGAAGTAATATTGAAGTTATTCAGGAAGTTGGTGAGGCTGCATTTGTAGTGCTGTGTTCAGTTTTAGTCACATTGCGATCAGAAGGATGTTTTTAATGTGGAATGTGTACAGACGGAATTTACAAAAATGTTGCCAGAACTCAATAGTATGAGTTATAGGGAGAGGTTGGACAAGTGAGGCCTTTTTTATTTCGAGAATAGAAGACTGAGAGGGATCTTATAGAAGTTTACATGGATAGGGTGAATGGAACCAGCCTTTTTATTCCTAGAGTTGGGGAATCGAGGAGGAGAGGGCATCATTTTAAGGTGAGAGGGGAAAGAATAAAAAGGAAACTGATTGGAACTGTTTCACACAGAGAGTGGTACACAAAACGAATGAGCTGCCAACGGAAGTGGTTGAAGCATTTATATTAACGATATTTAAGCGGCATTTGGGCAAGTACATGGACAGGAAAGGACGAGAATGCTATGCGCCAAGTGCTGGGAAATGAGGTTAATGTGGTTAGATATTTGAGTCAGAATGGACGAGTTTGGACAAAAGAGCCTCTCTGCCTCTCTCCATGCTGTAAGACTTGATGACTACAAATAAAACAGGAGAAACGGCGGTTCTCCCGCTCCTTGGATGCTGCCTGACCTGCTGCGCTTTTCCAGCAACACATTTTCAGCTCTGATCTCCAGCATCTGCAGTCCTCACTTTCTCCCCTAAATAAATCTGCCTAACTTGTTCCTAACACTGACCCTGACACACTCTGAGAACTTTAACATTGGCCATATCACCAACCTAGTTATAATTATTTTTTGTGGCCAGAGGAGGAGTGGGGCTAGAAAAGGGAGCAATAATCCAAAAAAAAGAAACACATGGAATTATCGACTCAATCAGCCAACGTCAGTGTCGAGGAGTTCGTTGGAGGGGATTCTCAGCGATAGGATTTACATCTATTTAGAAAGACAACGATTGATTAGGGGTAGTCAATATGGATTTGTGTGATGGAATTCATGTTTAATTAATGTGATTGAGTATTATGCAGAGGTGTCAAAGAAGATTGAAGAAGACACTGTGGTGTACATTGTTTACACAGACTTCAGCAAGACATTTAATGCGGTACCTCATCGTCGACAGATTGCTTAGATTAGGTTATATGTAATCTAGGAAAAGCTAACCAATTGGATACAAAATTGGATTGAAGGTAGTGGATTATTTTCCAGACTGAAGACCTGTGGCCAGCTGTGTGCTCAAAGAATCAGTGCTGAGCTCACTGCTTTTCATCACGGATATAAACAACTTTGATGTGATTATCGGAGGCATGTTTAGTACCTTTACAGATAACATCACCAAAGTGGTGCAGTGGACCGTGGAGAAGATTATCTCAGAATGTAACGGGATCATTGAACATCAATGAGCCAACGACTGGCAGATGGAGTTTACTTTAGATATTTGTGAGGTTTTGCATTTTGGTAAGTTAAAGTAGGGTAGTGCCCGGGAAATGTTGCTGAACAAGGAGACGTACGGGTGAAGATTCATAGTTCCTTGAAAGTGGAGTTTACGTCGGTAGAGTGATGAGGAACGTGGTTGGCATGCTTACCTTAATCGGTCAGAACATTGAGTACAGGAGTTGGGATAGCATGCTGCGCTTGTACAGGACGCAGGTGAGGCCCCTTTAAGAATACTGCGTACATGTCAGTTGACTCTGCTAAAGGGTGGATGTTATTAAGCTTGAAAGGCTTCAGAAAGGTTTTACAAGGATTTCCTGGAACCTGAGGGTTTGAGCTACAGGGAGATGATGAACAGGGTGAGGCTTTTCCTCCTGGCCTGTCAGAGGCTGAATGGTGACATGACAGAGGTTTACAAACTCCTGAGGGGCATGGACAGTCTGAATAGGCAAGATCTTTTTCCCAGTGTAGGGGCGTCCAGAATTAGACGGCATAGGTTGAAGGTGACAGGGCAAAGACTTAGAAGGGACCTGAGGGGAAACTTCTTGATACAGAGGCTGGTGGGTGTACTGTCAGAGGAAGTGGTGAAAGCGGGTACAATTACACGTTTGTAATGTATGTGGATAGGTACATAAATAGGAATGGTTCAGAGGGAGGTGGCAAGTGGGATTAAGCTGCTTGATTGGCAAGGACAATTTGGGCAAAATGATCTGATTACACTCTGTATGACTCTCTTATTCTCACAGCGATATGAGGAAAAATTCCAAAAGTGCCATTCGAACGGGAATTCTCTTCGCCAGAAGTTTGTGGTGCTTCTCTGATTACAAGTATTCACAGCTGAGTTAGTTAAAGATTTGACACAGAAGTGAGTCACGGATAATGGGACACAGAGAGGAAGATGAGGCTGAGACCACAATCTGATCAGCCACAATCTTAATGCCTGGTGGAGAAGGCTCAAATTCTCTAATGACCCACTCCTGCACCTCAGTCCCACGTTTCTGTGTTCCATTCAATCCCTCTAGCCTGCTAGACAGGAGCAGTTGTCCTGCTAGACAGGAGTCCACTTTCTGTTATAACATAGTGCACAGAAACAGAGGAGACCATTTCGTCCATCAAGACTGTCCCACACGGTTTGGGAGATTTGAAAAATGTAATTGGAAGGCCCAGGCTGGATATGAAAGAGGTTGCTCATCTCTTTTTACAGAGCTTTCACTCTCTGTAAATTGTGCTTCATTTTTGAGACCCAGATTCACTGTGAATACAGCCCCCAAATCTCACCCAGCAATGGCTCATAAAATCTGCTGGTCTCCCTGATTGCAACATTCCATAAAAGCCATTCCAGGAAAATAACACCTACTAACTTTCCAATAACAGATTGGGAGAACATCAGAAACAGGGGAAGGACATTCACATCCGAAGCTTGCCTTGCCCTTCACTAAGATCAAGGCTGACCTGCTCCAAATCTCAAATCTCCCTTAATGTTCAAGTTTTCCTGAGAACTTCCATCGAACACAGAACAAAGAACAATACTGATTTGGAGATGCCGGTGTTGGACTGGGTTGTACAAAGTTAAAAATCACACAAAACCATGTTATAGTCAAACAGATTTAATTAGAAGCACGCTAGATTTCGGAGTGTCGCTCCTTCATCAGGTGATAGTTAAGTGCTCAAGCCTAACACAAAATTTAGAGCAGAAATTTACAGTGTGATTTAACTGAAATTATACATTGAAAAATTGGTTGTCAGTTAAGCCTTTAATCTGTTAGAATACCATGATAGTTTCACTTCTTTCATATGTAAATCACAAAACTTTGTTTTAAAAAATTGCATTCTCAGGTTAGCTGTTAATAATGGTGATAGCTAGACAATGTGTTGAAAGTGGTGCACCCTGTGTTGTCTGTCTATGCCATGATGTTTATATTGATTCTAATCTAAAAAGTGAGATAACGGAGTTTTACATGAATTCATGCAGTTTTTGAGCTCAGAGTTCTACATGAATGCATGCAGGTAGGACCTTCAGCCCTCAACGTTGTGCCGTTTGCCCTACTCTAAGATCAGACTAACCTACATGCTTCAGTTCACTTTGTTCCATGTGCCTACCCTAGAGTCTCTTAAATTTCCCTCAAGTATTTGACTCTACTACCACCGCTGGCAGTGCATTCCACACACCCATCACTCTCTGTGTAAATAATCTACCTTTGATATCTCCCCTAAACCTTCCTCCAATTACCTTAAATTTATGCCACCTAGAGATAGACATTTCGGCCCTCGGAAAATGTTTCTGGCCAATCACTCTCTCTTTTTTCCAAGTATGGGGACGGCAAATACAAGGGGACACAACTTGAAAGTGAGGGGAGATAGGTATAAGACGGATGTTAGAGGTAGTTTCTTTATTCAGAGAGTAGTAAGGGTACGGAATGCTTTGCCTGCATCTGTCATAGATTCGCCATGTTTGTGTGCATTTAAGACGTCGTTGGACAGGCAAATGGACGGACATGGAAGAATGTAGGTGGGGTGGGTTTCAGCTGAGTGTGACAGGGCGGCGCAACATCGAGGGCCTAAGGGCCGTACCGCGCTATAATGTTCTATGTTCTATGCCTCTCATCATCTTGTACACCTCTATCAAGTCACCTCTTATCTATTTTTCCCCCAGTGTGAAAAGCCCTCGCTCCCTCATGGTTTCTTCATAAGACCTGCCCCCTGTTGAGGCAGCATCATGGTAAATCTCCTCTTTGCCCTCTCTAAAGCTTTCTTATCCTTCCTATAATGAGGATACCAGAACTTAACACAATATTCCCTGCGCGGTCTGAGCAGGGCTCTATCGAGCTGCAGCATAACATCGTGCCTCTTAAACTCAATCCCCCTGCAACTGATAGCCAAAACACCATGCGTCTCTTAACAACCCAATCAACTTGGATAGCAACTTTGAGGAGTCTGTGGGCACGGACCCCAAGAACCCTCTGTTCCTCCACACTGCCAAGAATCTTCCGCCTAGGAACCCTCCAACCACAAGGGATGAATTCAGATTTCTCCAGCTTCCTCATTTCCCCTCCCCCACCTTGTTTCAATCCCAACTCTCAAACTCAGCACCACCTTCCAGACCTGCAATTTTCTTCCTGACCTCTCCGCCCCCACCCCCTCTCCAGCCTATCACCCTCACCTTAACCTCTTTCCACCTATCGCATTTCCAATGCCCCTCCCCCAAGTCCCTCCTCCCTCCCTTTTATCTTGGCCTGCTTGGCACACTTTCCTCTTTCCTGAAGAAGGACTCATGCCCGAAACGTCGATTATCCTGATCTTTTCATGCTGCCTGACCTGCTGTGCTTTTCCAGCAATACATTTTTCAGCTCCTCAGTTTCTCTTCCTGGCTGAGAAAGCTCTTACATCTCCACACAGTCGCACAGTAATAGTTCCTCTCACCAAAGAAGCAGTTGACAATGAAACATTACGTTTCTCTATATCTCAGCGGCTATAAGTATTGTTGATGGAGTTGATCACCACACTCAGAGACGAGAGATAGAGGGAACATAACTCACGGTAAGCAGGGACATCCAATAATAAATATGATATTCAGGAATGTGTGAAAACGGGAAATGGTAGAATAACTTCCCATTCTGTTTTCCTTCCAGTCCATCATCAGCAATCCTTTTGTTTGCTTTTCCTCTCTCTCTCTCTCTCTCTCTTTTCTCTCTCACTTTCTCTCTCTTGCTAGACATCATCCACTCCACACAAACCTCCCGCTCACCCTTCCATCCATCCCTGATATAATAATATTATTTCTCAGTTGCATTCAGTTTTGATAGTTTCACTGAACTCAAAACGTTATTTGTGTTTTTTTTTTCCGACAGACTGCCATACCTGCTGAGATTCTCCAACATTCTTTCAGAGGGTGGAGAATTTTATTTCAGATCGCCAGCATCCACATTTGGTGTTGTTGTTGTTTCGCGGGATGCCAGAACCACTGGCAAGGGCAGTATTTGTTGTCCATCACAACTACCCTTGACCACGCGGCCATTTGCCAAGGCAATATGGAGGCAACCATGTTGTTGTGGATCTGAGGTGACACTTAGTTCAGACAGTGCAAAAATGTTAGGTTTCCTTACCAAAGGTTATCAATTAAATAAGAAAACAAATCCTGATGGTTTATGCTTGCCATGAGTGAAAGTAGGTTTCATTCCAATTTTTGATATTGGAACTTAAATTTAGTCATCGGCTGTGGTAGGATTTCTGACAATGTTTTTAGAGTCATGACTTGCGCCTCTGAATTACACAGTCAGTGTAATTATTACTCTGTTTAGGAGTCCCTGTTATGAAGTAACTGTAGAGAAAAGAACACGTTTGTGGTCAAAATATTTGCAACTGGAGGAGAGGTCAGAAGAGAACTGGAGCCATAAAATCTGTCGTTAACGAAGGGGTACATGATGGCGAAGTCAGCAACAGAACTCAGGTAAGTCTGGAGATTGGGGATATTATGAAGGGGGGCGTCGGCAGGTTTGATGACAGAGAGAATATGGAGATATAAAACAGTTCACGGTAAAGAGGAGACTCAAGGTTCCGAACAGTCTTTTACCTTCCCAGATGTTTATGAGTAAGCAGTTTGGAAATGCATGAGAATGAAGTGGCGTTTGTGACTGAAAGTTTATGTTTTTGTTAAATATAATCAACGAGAATAGCAATAACATTCACCATCATTCATAGAATTGATAGAGATAGACTTACCAGGCACACCAATGATAGCGAGGATGGGATAGTACCCAGCTTGAATAATCATCAGTAGGGCTCGTATCCGCAACTGTAACCATGGCCAATCCTGAGAAAGCCAGTAAAGACCCGAGGATAAACTCCTGTCCATTGTTGGAACATTCCAGTGTAATGTTCTCAGATTCTGATCCATTGTTGGAACTTTCCAGGCTAATGTTCTCAGATTAAAATCCATTGTTGGAACATTCTAATGTTCTCAGATTCTGATCTCTCTCTCTCTTTCTCTGCAGCTGCTGATCCCAATCTTGTTGTGGTTGACTCTGCGCCGAATACTATGACATAACAAGTTGAAAGAAGTCCCTAATTATGGAAGAGCGATATCCTCCAGTGACCCAGTTAGGTCCAGGAAGACTGATATTAATCACAGTCACTGAACAAACAGCTGCAGTTAACCCATTTCACGGCAATTCTGATATATCACAATAATACTTGGTTGTGTGGGATTTTGATATCGATGATTATTGGGCTAATGGCACATCTCCAGTTGTAAACATCGAGGTAAAGGAGAGACATAATTCTTTCTCTTCACAAGCTCGATGATTCTGCTGTGTTTTGGCAATACAGGAATTGCTGGGCTCCCGAGGCCGTCTGTGTCTGATCACCAGGCCTGCTGCATGTTTTTGCTTTATTTATATATGTTTAACTTTGACTTTTGTCTGTCCAGCATTAAATGGCTGAGGTGGGTTTAGGCATTTTGAAGAGACACCTACAGAGCCATAGACGATGTAAATGCAGTCCACTCCTTATGTTCTTGCAGCCGCGGCCTTGTCCTGTGGAGTGATGGTCAAACTCTTGCAGAACCAGGATTCTTAGTTTTACCTTTCGCCAGTTATTGCTGGAGGCTCAGCAGGGTTGGAAGGCAGTAAATCTCTCCCGGGTGCTACACATTGTCTCTGAGATTTCTCTCTGAAGTGTCTTTTGATGTTCTTTCCTCATGGATTGGAGAACTGCATGTCAGACAATCTGTTTCCTGCATATTTTTTTGACATTTGTGTGCTTATCTGATGATACCATATTGGAGCAGTTACTGTATAGTAGTTAAATAAACTATTATTCTGTTAAGTTTTCCAACAGAATTAAGTTTAGCAAGTTCCTTTTCCTTTTGTTGTCTTTTATCGACAGTCTTCGAATAAATTGAGTTTTGCTTAATGTCGAATATTTCGACAAAGTAAATTCTATCTCAAACACAGCACCTCACATTTACTAGCGGAATGGGCCGAGCTGGAGGAGTGATAATCATGTCAGGAATTATATCGGATACCCAACCCACCTCTCAGATCCAGCCCGGACCTGTACAAGCCCAGATGAGGTACCACCTCAACATAAAGCACTGCGTAGATCAGGCTAGTGTACTGCTCAGCAATCAGTTCAGGATCGAACACTGTTTAGAGCTCACATGTTCACTACCTCTGTGTCCAACAGTGCACTGATCTATAAACTTGGACTCGATGATCTGTCCACCACAGGGCGCTGTGCAGAACACACACAGGCATTGTTCTATACACACGGACTGGATATCTGTGCAGCATGGGGAGCTGTGCAGTGAATAGCAGTGAATTTATCTTTTAATCTGGAGCAGTTACCTTCCCAGCATACGCAGCTGTGTGCACCAATCGCTGAATTGCTATGTAACACTATGATAGATCACTGCCCAGCGTGGGGAAACTTGTAGCTCATGCTGGAAGTGACAGGATGTGCAGCACCTCTCCATTTACAGCTCCATATCTCCATTGTGGCATGACACAGGAGTGCTGTGTGTGTAAAATTCACTGCCAGACAGAGATGGCGGGGGAATCAGTATAAATACCAACAAATGGGAGGAACTTGGTTAAAAGAGAGGGGGAGATTAAGAGAGAATTTCAGAGAAGGATCTGATGGTAGGATTAAAAATTGTGAAATGAGAACATTTCGATAGCATCTTGCAATATAAGCCACTGTTTCTAGCAATGATGGGTGAGCAGGATATTGGTGTAAGTTCAGGTGATTGAGAGTTTTGGATAAGCAATTGTCCTGCAGCGTTGTAACTGGGAGTAGGATCAGCAGAATCTTCGACTCATTGGGCTGAATCGTACAATAATTTGTCTCAGTGCCATTTTCATTGAATGTGACTGAAGGAAAATCTGCACGAGGCAGAGCTAGTTTCCTGGTGTTATCTTATCGAACACAACTGATTAACTACACATTCCACCCCATGGTGTCCCTCTCATTCAACGCCAGCCCGATTTTCCCACCCATTATGGCTGGCAGTGCTCATTATCGCCCGGATGTCCATGGATATTCATTGATCCCTGGTACTGCTGCCATTATTAAAAGGCCAATGGGCACACGGTTGAGCTTTCTCAGTTTGGAGCTGCCCTGCACAGTTTATCCGAGCATGGCAGATAAGGGAAAATTACACCACAGCTTGTCGACAGCGGCACGGAGGTCCTGGTGATTGTTCTAGTACGGAGGGGGACCATTCTCTTCCCAGAGCATGTTCTGAGCACACCACCCAGCTCAGTGCAGTATCTGCGGTCCGAAGAAAAGTCCAGCAATACAGGAAAAGCATCAATAACCTTCCCCGTTCTGTCAGGATAAGCGTGACCGTATTCTCTCTACTCTCTCACACTCATTGTATATCTGTTAGCGCCTTCCCCAGAAAAAGGCTCCAACACTCTCACCACTGCAATGCAGCACTCTCTATCTCTCTCTCTCTCTCTCTCTCTCACCTATGCAATACCCCTACATGGTTATAAAATGTTCTTATGAGTGCACTTTCTAGAATTCTCTGGATGATGTCGGTTGTACAATGTTCCAGATAATTTTCTAAATAATTCAACTTCAGCAAAATGTTCATCCCCCAGCATGTAACGCATCAGAGGAAGGAGTAGAGTTTTACTTTTTTTATATATCACTCAGGATGAAAGTGCATCATGAGGCCATTAAGCCTCTCAAATATGCTCGACTATTCAGACAAAGGGAGCACCTAAACACTTGAAGACTCACTCTCTTCTTGAAGACAGGCGCCACTTTGCAGTTTCGCCAGTTTCACTGGAACACTCCTGTAATCCCGAGCGGTATGGAATATTTCACACAGTACCGCCAGTCACTCTGTAACCACTTCTATTAAAACAAGCTATGAATTGATGATGAGCTGTTTACCTTTGGTCTTTTCTGTTTGAGAAAAGCTTTGTTCATTTTGTTAGAGACAGTACAAAACTTTCAATTTTGTTTATAATATTGGAACTCTTCGTGCCTTCCCCTGTGAGGAACGATGTAAAATACTGTTTTAAATTCTCTGCCTGTTCCCTGAAACCAGTTCCCCAGTCACATCCTCCAGGTATCCCACATATACTTTCCTGCCTTCCTTCAAAGGTTCACACACACATCATGAATGTTTTTTATTCGATATCGGAAAACTTTTGCGGCTAGTTTCTTTTCATATTTCTTGCCAGTTTTGAAATGTTTTTTCTTTGTATTTTGTTTTATACCATCTGCTTCTTGTTGCAAAAGTAAACTTCACAAATGTGGCCGACACTCGAGCTCACCAATCTGAATTCTTTAGTTTGTGATTGATCAGTATCCTTCAAGGCCTTTGCGCATCAAGGGTGGTTCATCTTCACATCTTCATATCATCTTCTTTTTCACCAGAGCCAAACATTACTGAGAGTTATTAATCAGTACTTGCTTAAATGTTCCCACACCTTCACCCTCCCACCCCCTACTCCTACCCCCACATACACACACATCTGCTGACCTTCATCTGTGTCTATTTTCACACTCCGTGTTTGACCAGGTATATGACATAAATCTGCATTTGAAATGCCTGGCTCTTTTCAATTATTCAGGGGGAACCTACGTTTGGTGCTGAACACATGATCAGCGGAGGGTGACTCCATTCTCCCAGTTTCCCTGTCTGTCATTTCTGTTCGATGATGCTACGTTCCTTTGGGAAGCTTCCTACATGTCATCCTTTTCTCTCAAACGAGAAATCCCCTAAATCTGATGGACGGAGCTTTCAGCTGTGTCTGTCCCATCTCCCTCACTTCTGCCCTCACTCCGTCCCCTCCTTCCCAGAACAATGATAGTTCTCCCCTTGTCCTCACTTCCTACTGCACTAGAATCTGCATTCACAGAATCATCCTCCGCCACTTCCACCACCTCCAGCAGTACAGCACCATCAAACACATCTTCCCCTCACGTCCACTGTCAGAAATTCACAGGGACCATTCCTTCTGTGGCACGCTCCATTACCCCGAACATTTCCCCTCACCCCCATGGCACCTTCCCGTGTAAATGCAGAAGCTGCAACTTTTGCCAATTCATCTCTTCCCTCTTCACTGTCCAAGGCTCTAAACACACCTTCCAGGTGTAGCAGCATTTCACTTTTACGCTTTCAATCCAATCTCCTGTCATTGCCGCTCACAATGCAGTCTCCTTTACATTACTGAGCTAAACAGAAACTGCTTTGATGAACATCTCCACTCTGTCTGTAGGAATGACCCTGAAATTCTAATTGCTCCCAATTTCAATTACCTACATTGCTCTCAAGATAATGAGAATTCTTTGAGGAGGTAACGACGGGTTGGACCAGAGAGAGTTACTGATCTGAACTTCCAGAAAGCCTCTGATATGGTACCCCACAGGAGGCTGCAGAGTAAGATAACGACCCATGGTGTCAGAGGAGAGGTACTAGCATGGATAAAAGGTTGGCTCTCTTACAGGATGCAGAGTGAGGAAAGAAATTGTCTCTCTCAGGATGGCAGCCGGTGACTAGCAGTATTCCACAAGAGTCAGTGTTTGGATCACAAAATTTCACTTTATAGGTTAATGATCTGAGTGGCTGGACAGAAGGCATTCTGGCTACGTTTGCAGATGAAGCAAAGATAGGTAGAGGGGCACCTAATATTGAGGAGGTAGGGAGCCTGCAGAAAGATTTCGACAGTTGAGGTGAGTGGGAAAAGGAGCAGCAGATTGAATACAATGTGGGAGAGTGTGAGGTCATGCACTTTCTTATGAAGAATTTCGGCATGGACTATTTACTAAATGGGAAAAAAAAATCACAAATCTGAGTAACAAAGGGACTTGGGATTCCAAGCGCAGGATTCGCCTTAGATAATCTTTCTGGTTGGGTCAGTCGTTAAGAAGGCAGATACAATGTTGTCATTCATCTTGAGAGGAGTAGGATATAATGCTGAGGATTCTGAGGCTTTCTAAGGCTCTAATCAGACCACATTTCCAGTATTTTGTGCCTCATACCTCAGGAAGGATGTATTAGACTTGGTGTGTGTCAAGAGAAGGTTCACCAGAAATGAAAAGCTTAACACGTGAGGAACATTGGAGGACTCTGGGCTTTGACTCGATGGAGATTAGAAGGATGAGGGGGGATCTAATTGAAACTTACGAAATATTGAATGATCTGGATACAGACAAAATTGGGAGGACGTTGGCACTGGCAGGAGGACACAGGCGTAGAGAAAAGGGAAAACCCATTAGAACGGAGAAAAGATGAAACGTCTTTAGCCACAGAGTGGTGAAATTGTGGAATTCCTTACCACAGAAGGCTGTGGAAACCAGATCATTTGGCACCAACGATATAGCCATGAAAGGGAGTGAGGATCTGAAAAGTGACTCCAGAGAGTTAGTTTGGAAGCTGAAGAGCAGGACGAGTAGAGTAGTGATCTCAGGTTTGCTACCAGTGGCACGAGCTAGTGAGATGAGGAATAGTCAGCGAATGCAGCTTCGCACGTGACTTCGAGGGTGGTACAGGAAGGAGGGCATCAGTTACCTAGACCATCCGTATACCTTCTGGTTAAGGTGGGACCTATACACGAAAGACGGGTTGCACCTGAACTGGAGGGGCACAAATGTCCTGTTTGTGAGGTATGCTCGTGTGGTTCAGGCCGGTTTAAATGAGTTTGGCAGGGGGGTAGGAATAAGACCACATGTCTGAGAGGGGGTTAGTTGCAGACGGGACAGTGACAGGATATATTAAATCTTTCAGGAAGGTTTCTCACGCGATGAAACAAAGGGATAAGTTGAAGTGTGTCTACTTTAATGCAAGGAATGTCTGAAATAAGAGTGACAAACTTAGAGCATGGATCAGTACTTGGGGCTACGATGTCGTGGCCATAACAGAGATGTAGGTTTCACAGGGGCAGGGATGGTTGCTTGATGTTCCAGGGTTTAAAACGTTTAAAAATGTTTCGGGGCGGCACAGTGTCTCAATGGTTAGTACTGCTGCCTCACAGCGCCAGAGACTCGGGTTCAATTCCCAACTGAGGGGACTGTCTGTGTGGAGTTTGCAAATATTCCCCGTGGGTGTGTTCCGGTTTCCTTCCATAATCCAAAGATGTGCAGTTTTGGTAAATTGGCCATGCTAAATTGCCCATAGTGTTAGATGAAGGGGTAAATGTAGGGGACTGGTTCTGGGTGGGTTGCTCTATGGAGGGTTGGTGTGGACTTGTTGGGCCCTAGGGCCTGTTTCCACACTGCAAGTAATCTAATTTTATCTAGAAAAGAACAGGATGGGTGGAAAATGAGGAAAGGGTGTAACATTGCTAATCAGAGAGTGCGTCACAGCTACAGAAATGAAGGTTGTTGAGGAAGGGTTGTCTCCTGAGTCAGTATGGGTGGAATTTAGGAACAGCAAGGGAACAGTCACGGCATTTGGGGGTTTTCTACAGATCACCTAATAGCAGTAGAGAGATTGAAGATCTCATAGGCGGGCAGATTCTAGAAAAATGCAAACGTAGCAGGGTTATTGTTATGGGTGGTTTCAACTTTTCCAATATCGCCTGGAACCTCCTAAGTGAAAATGGTGTGGATGAAGCCGTTTTTGTCAGGTGTGTTCAAGACCGTTTCCTTGCTCAGTATGTAGATAGACCGACGAGGGGAGAGGCTATTTTGGATTTGGTGCTCAGCAACGAGCCAGGACAGGTGTCAGAACTCACGGTGGGAGAGCACTTTGTTGAAAGTGATCACAACTGCCTCACATGTAGCATAGTCTGCGAGAGTGAAAGGTGCAGTTTCCGAGGGAAGATGTTTAATTGTGGAAAAGGAAATTATGATGCTATCAGACAGGAGTTGGGAAGTACAGACTGTAAGCAATTGTTCCACAGAAAGGGTACAGCAGATATGTGGAGACTGTTTAAGGAGCAGTTGTTGCGAGTGATACACAAATTTGTTCCTCTGAGACAGGTAAGAATGGGTAAGATTAAGGAACCTTGGATGATGAGAACAGAGAAACTTCTCGACAAAAAGAATCCGGCAGCTTACGGATGATGGAGGAAGCAAGAATCTAGCACATCTTTAGAGGATTACAGTCTTGCTAGAAAGGAGCTCACAAATGGAACGAGGCGAGCCATGATGGGGCACGAAAAAAGGCTTGGCAAGAAGTATTAGAGAGAATCCAAAAGCATTTTTCTCATACGTGAGGAATAAGGGAATAATCAGGGAGAAGGTAAGGCCGATCAGGGATAGCGTAGGGAACTTCTGCATGGAGTCTGAGCAGATAGGGGAAGCCCTAAATGAGTTTTTTGCTTCGATTTTCACCAAGCAAAGAGAACGTGTTGTAAATGAAAACTTAGAGTAGCTGGGCCAGATCAGTCTTGACCAGGTCAAGATTGATGAAGTTGATGTGCTAGCAATTTTGGAAAACATTGAGATGGATACGTCCCCAGGGCCAGACCAGATTTATCCTACACTGCTCCGGGAAGCAAGAAAGGAGGTTTTAAAGTCACTCGTGATGATATTTGCCTCCTCACTCTCCACTGGAGTCATACCGGAGGATTGGAAGGAGGCGAAAGTTGTTCCTTATTTCAAGAAGGGTAATAGGGAAATCCCTGGCAATTAGAGGCCAGTCAGTCTTATGTCTGTGGTCAGCAAAGTTTGGAAAAAGTTCCGAGGGATAGGATTTATGACTATCTGGCAAAGCATAGTGTGACTAAAGGGCAGTCGCTCCTCACAAATCTTCTTGATTTCTTTGAGGTGTCAAGACAGGTTGACTACGGTCAAGCAGTGGATGTGGTGCATGTTGGCTTCAGCAAGGTACTTGAGAGAGTTCCCCATTGATGGCTCATTCATAAAGTCTGGAAGGATGGGATACAAGAAGATTTGGTTATCTGGATTCAGACTTGGCTGGCTGGCTGAAGGAAGACAGTGGTTGTAGATGGAAAGTATTCTGCTTGGAGGACAGTGTTGAGAGGGATCCAACAGGGCTACGTTCTAGGGCCTCTGATCTTTGTAGTTTTTATACATGACTTGGATGAAGAAGTTATGTCGTGGGTTAGTAAATTTGCTGATGACATAACGGTTGGAGGTGTCGTCAATAGTATAGGGGACTTCTGTAGGCTGCAGCGCGATATAGACAGGATGCAGAGCTGGGCTGAGAAATGGCAGATGGAGTTCAACCTGGATAAATGCGAAGTGATGCATTTTGGAAGGTCAAATTCGAATCCTGAATATAGCATTAAATACAGGATTCTTGGCAGTGTGGTGGAACTAGAGGGATCTGGGTGCACAAGTGCACAGATCCTTTCAAAGTTGCCAAGCAAGTGGATAGGGTGTCAAGAAAGTATATGGTGTTTCGGCTTTCATTAACAGCGGGATCGAGTTTAAGAGCCGCAAAGTTTTCCTGCAGCACGACCTGTCCCTTGTGAGACCACACTTTGAATATTGTGTCCAGTTGTGGACGCCCTGCTATAGGAAAGATACAGAGGCCTTGGAGAGGGTGCAAATAAGGTTTACCACGATGCTGCCTGGACTGGAAGGCTTGCTTTATGAAAAAAGTTTGAACAAGCTTGGACCTTTCTCTCTGGAGAGAAGGAGGAGAGAGGAGATCTGATCGAGGTGTACAAAATAATGAGAGGAATAGATAGAGTCAACATCCAGAGACTTTTCCCCAGGGCAGGATTGACTAGTACGTGAAGTCATAGTTTGAAAATATTAGGAGGAAGGTAAAAGAGAGATGTCAGATGTAGGTAGGTTCTTTACGAAGAGAGTTGTGAATGCATGGAATGCATTGCCAGAGGTGGTGGTGGAAGCAGAGTCATTGGGGACATTTATGTGACTTTTGGACATGCACATGGATAGCAGTGAGTTGAGGGGTGCGTAGCTTTCAGCTTCCTGTCACAGTTCCAAGTTGTGTAGGTTAGGTGAACTGGCCATGCTGAATTGCCGATTGTGTTCAGGGATGTTGATGTTAGGTGTAATACTCTTTGCAGGGTCAGTATAAGCCTGTTGGGCTGAAGGGCCTGTTTCCACACTGTAGGGATTCTAAGAAAATGCAGGCTGCTGCAATATTCAAATGAAGCACAACCCAAGCTAGAGTAACACCTCACTTTACGCTTTGGTACGTTACAGTCTGTAGGAGTTAATATTCAATTCCATAAATTCACTGTCTGAACCCACGATGGCTGTTTTCCCTTTTCCATACACTCTCCCTCCTGGGCTCCCTAAGTTCGTGTCTTGTTTATGTTGCATTCTACAGAGAAAATCAATTTCTAATATTTACACGTTAATTTAAACATTGATATATCTGTGTGTCTTTCACCACAATTTAAAGCCCATTTGTCTTTCGCACTGAGCCTCCAAACACTATTTCCCACTTCTGCCAAGATACTAAAACGCTCGTCTTTCAATCCTTTACACGTTTGAAGCAGATTTACACTGGACTTGAAAGATTAACATTGTTTCTCTAACTCACTGATTTCCTTCAAAAATGAAAAGTTACAGAACACATTTTCAATTTAGCAAAGATCATTGGATACAGGAAATCTGAAAGAAAACCAAAAATTGTTGGACTTACTGGATGCTTTGAGGAACAGTCACCGGACCCGAAAGATTACCTCTGCTTTCATTCCACAGATGCTGTCAGACTTGTCAGTCTTCAGCAATTTCTGTTTTTGAACAACTTTCAAACATGTGTGTCAAAGCTGCTCACATGTCCCTGTCCAACAGGGAGCGCCATACACCGGGAAGTGAATGATAACGCAAGGTATACAAACTCATCTGTTCTGAAACTACATAAGGCTGGAATCACCGACACGACAGAGTCTTAATCATGGTCATGGAGAGAAACCGAGGGAAACAGATTCGCTTTAAACAGAAGATGGCATTACTGGAGGGGGAAAGATTCAGATAAAAACGTTAAATGCTTTTGAGGAATGTACAAATTGGAGGCATGGCATCATGGAGAGACCCTAACAGGATAAGAAATTTTCAAAAAGGAAGCGTTCCCACATCAGAAACCGGGATAGGGCACTGTGTACAGGGGAGAAGGGTGACCGGGTCCCCGTGCGAATTGAGGACAGGCAGCAGAATTTTATTGCAGATATTGCTGCTCAAACTGGACATTCATGTGATGCTGCAAATCATAGCAACTGTAGTAGCAGCAGCAGCAGAATTATATTCAACAACAATATAATCTCTCAGTCTACCATTACCATAAAGCCGATCTCCAAATCAGGGATGAGTGTGGGTGAACATGCCATGTCAGAACAGTGTGTACCTAAACCTGATGACAACCCATTCAAGCTACCGCACTTACTGCTTACATTAACAAACAGCAGAACTAACATCTGAGAGAGAGGGCGGAATGACTCCAAGACTGTGGCCACTTCTTTCAAAACCAGCTATGAATTACTGCTGACCTGTCTACTCTTACTCTTATCTGTTAGAAAAATATTTTTCCTTTTGTTTGAGACGGTTCAAGAACTTCTCTCATATTACCATTTTGTTTACACCATTGAAATACTTACTGTGCTTTCCCCTGTGAGGAAAGATGTAAAACACGGGTTTAAGTTATCTGTCTGCTCCCTATGGGCAATTATTCAGTCACACCCTCCAATTAACATCAGTATACTTTCCTGACTTAATTTCACCTAAGGTCACACACTCATCTTGAACTTTTTTTATATGCTCGGAAAAGCTCGTGCTGCTTGTTTTTTGTATTTCTTGCCAATTGACTACACCATATGATTTTTCTCTTTTCCTCCCTTTCTAGATTCATTGTCATATAGCGCAAAAACAGAACCCTTGGTCCAACTTGTCCATGCTGACCAGGTTTTCCAAAGTAAACTAGTCCCATCTGATTACATTTTGTACATATGCCTCTAAACTTTTTCCCATTCATATGTTTGTCCGAATGAGTTTTAAATGTTATAGCCGTACTTGCATCTCCCACTTTTCCTCTGACAACTCATTCCATATACACACATCACCCTCTGTGTGAAAACATTGACGCTTCGTCCATTTCAAATATTCCCTCTTTCACCTTAAACCTATTCCTTCTATGGTTGAACTCCCCCATTCCGTGGAAAATCCCTTGGTTATTCACTCTATTCATACCTCTCATGATTTTATAACTTCTACAATGTCATCCCTCAACGTCCTACACGCTATCTGACACTAACTTTACGAACAAGCATTTAAAGATAAACACTGCAAATTTAGAAACAGTGTTCAAATGACAGATATAAAACACTCAGCCCAAGCTTCATACTGTGATTTGTTTTCCTCCATGTTACAACACTAAGGCAACAGGAAACTCTTACGAGTACCAATAAGAGGTCAAACACCTGAATTGCTTTCTCCAATCGTGTGATGATCTCTAAAGTGAAAGCGCATCTCTGGCCTGAACCACATAAGAAGGGGAATTCTTGTACCACACACTCAGAGTGCAGCTCCCTTTCGCAGAGTGAGATGAAGGCTGAGTATACTTTTTGAAATTTGGATCACAGTGTGAATTCAGTGCAAAGGGGGAGAGGTGTTTTCAATAAGGTTTACGCCAAGAAGGAAACTTTCCAGAATGAGATGTGAGTGGGAGGTGTAAAACAGCATGAATGGAGAGGCCG
The DNA here is from genome assembly GCF_020745735.1 of Hemiscyllium ocellatum. NCBI lineage: Eukaryota > Metazoa > Chordata > Chondrichthyes > Orectolobiformes > Hemiscylliidae > Hemiscyllium > Hemiscyllium ocellatum. The sequence goes on from NW_026868374.1 coordinate 31,269, forward strand.
AGCCACACTGAGACCAAAGGTAAAGTGGCAGCACAAAACGCAGCTTGATGCTACAGCAGAGTAGGTAGACTTGATTCAAGAGCTCAGGTGAAATGGGTAGGGACCATAATGTGAGAGAATGTACTCTGTAATTTGAGAAGAAGAACCTGGAATCAGGTAGTGGAGACGAGCAGGGAAGAGGATGGAGCAGCAATGGCAGTGTTTTCGGGGGGGGGGGGAGGGGCGGGACGGGGTAAATCAGGAAGCACAGCTGAAATTCATGCTTAACATCAGCTTATGGTCCCTGAAATAAACATTATAAATCTGGCCCTCCACTAATGCTCATCACTAGTATTCTTGAGAGCTTTTGTGAACGATGGTGTTTCACATGCTTATGGAGTTCTTCTTTTGAACAGAAACAATAATTACTGAGCGGTTCAGGATATCTGCTTGAATGTCTGCTCATGTATCCTCACTGACCTTCCTCTGGGTCTATTTTCAAAATCCGCTTCAGACTAGATGTGAGGCAGAAATTCTCAATTTAGATGCTTGGTTATTACATAAGGTTATTACATACTCCTGCCTATTACATAAGGAGGGAAGGAGCGTAGTCAGCACATCGAGATATTAAACAGGAACACCGGAGTCGCCAAGTCAGGTCCTTGAGCTCCTTCCAGATGACCAGGAGGTGGCCATTCAGCATATCGAACCACATGTACAGAAATAGGAAGATGTATTTGATGCCCCAACATAACAAAGAGTGAAGCAGAGCCTAAACAGATAGACTGTTCTATGTTGTTCCTCCTGGTACTTTACTCGTGGTACATATGTGTCACTTTAACTTGGTTTGCTGAACGTGAGAAGGAAAAGTGAATGATTTGTGCCAAGTCTCAAGGAAATGCCTTCTATCTCCGAGAAGACATTATTGCACTCCTATAGAGGTTAGAAGCTGGTGGGAATGGCGAACTATTTCAGGAGTAAGGCATTAAAGCTACTGGTAGATTTATGAACAGTGCAGAGACACGCATCAACTGCACATTTAGACGGTGAGAATTCATTCCGAGCCTGGAGCTCCCTCTCAATCAACATGGGGTCTCCACACTGGTACGTGTGCTACTTGGAATTACATATCATGGGGAAAATGCAATTTCTCACAAATCACCATCTTTTTTTCTGGACATAATAAATGTTAGTCCATCATCCTCAAGTTTAAATGTAATCGCTTGTTATTCTCTCACTGTGCTACGTATTTCGCAGGATTATACTCTCATATCTTTTATCAGTCAATTATCGTTTACACAATGCAATTCAATAATTTGTTTGCAAAGGTGCAAACATCTAATTGCACAGTTTGTATGCCTTTTCTTTTTTAGATTTCTTTGTAGCCTTACCCAAAAAGTAAATGTTTTGTTTACTGAACAGCTTTGGCCAGCTGTCTGTGTGGCGTTTGCACATTGTCCCCGTGTCTGCGTGGGCGGGTGTTACGGTTTCCTCCCACAGTCCAAAGATATGAAGTTTAGGTGAATTGACTATGCTAAATTGCCCATAGTGTCAGGGATGAATAGAGGGTAGGGGAATGGGTCTGGGTGCGTTACACTTCGGAAGTTCTTTGTGGATCTGTTGGGCAGAAGGGCCTGTTTCCATACTGTAAGTAATCTTAAAAAAAGTGACCTGTTTATCGGGATTCAAGGGTCAGACACAAAATGTATTTTTAATGGGCTAAGAAACAGAAAGGAATAGAAGACAGAGACTGTGGAGACTGATGAGGAGTAAAGTGACATCCCCCCAGTCCCCAATGTCTTCTTGACAGACAGAATAACATCAAATGTAGAGAAAGAAACAGAATATATTTGGAAGAAGGAATTGCGAGTGACAATGTAAATTAAACAGGATAATTTGAAATGGAATGGCCGAATAACGATTGATCAGTGTATGCATCTGTGTGTGGGTGAGAGAGAGAGAGAAAGAGAGAGAGAGAGTGCCTCTGTGTCTGTGAGAGTGTGTGTGTGTGTGTCTGTGTGAGTACGTGTGTGTGTATGAGTGCGTGTGCGTGTGTCTCTGCGTGTGAGTGTGTGTGGGTGCCTGTATGTGTGTCTCTGTGTGTGAGTGTGAATCTGTGTGTGTGGGAGTCTGTGTGTGTGTGTGTGCGTGTGTGTGTGTGAGTGTCTGTATGTGTGTGTCTGTTTGTTTGAGTGAGTGTGTGTGTGTGTGCAAGCGTGCAGATACATAAGAATGTTCATATGTGTGCACCATATTCAGAATGAACAAGACAGACATAGTTAACAAAAATGATGCACGTGATGTACAAAATTTATAAAAAGTTAACATGTTATTTAGTCTTCAGCTGAGATATTATGTTCCCCTTCTTTTAACGTACCCTCTACCTCCTGCCTCTTCCTTGCATTCCCAGACCTAATCTCTAATTCTTGTCAGGATATATGTTATAAATTCCTGCTTCTTGTGCTCCAATTTATTTCAGTTAAACAATTTTCTACTGGGAAACATATACATTGGCCTGCTGGGTTCTGTCAACAACTGTTGCCTGTCATATTGCTGGAGATCAAAGTTCTGGCATCAGACCGACATTTCAACATATAATTCTGTTGCACATACACTGTACAAAGGACCACAACACACAGGAATTGTCAAACCAAATGCAGAAATATATCTACATATATCAGTCATGTAGACTTCTCTATTTTTATATCTCAATGTCGAAATTCTCTCTCTATCTGTCTCTCGATTTCTCTTTTAATCTAATTGATACATCGTCCAATCGTTCTTTCCGTCCTATGCCTCAGACTTGCCTCCTTCTGTTTACAGCTATTGCTCACTTTTGAATGTGATGTCTTATAATTGAGTAATGTAACTACAAGACATGAGGGAGCAGTTGGCCAGAGTTAGTTGGAAGGGAAGCTGAGCACGGGAAGATGGTGAAACAGCAATGGCAGAGGTTTCAGGAGATAATTCAGCAGCACGTCAGAAATTCACCCCAAGTAAGAAGAACAATATTCATCAGAAGACAAGTCAGCCTTGAATGATAACAAATTCAGGGACAGCATAAAAACAAAAGAAAATGCACACAATGTGGTGAAGATTATTGGGAATCCAAAGGATTACGAAGTTTACAAATTCGAGCATGGATAACTAATAACAGCAAATGGGAGGAGAGGGTGAAATATAATATTACGCTTCATAATCGTGTAAAATAATAATAAAAACGATTTTTTAGATATATAACAAGGAAGACAGAGTAAAAAACAAACAAAGGACTGTTGGAAAATAAGGCTTGGGTATTTATGGGAAGCAATGGAATGGGAGAGGAATTGAACAGATACGTTACATCAGTCTTCACGGTGGAAGACACCATTAAAATGCCAGACTTCAAGACAGTCAGGGTATAGAGGTGAGTATACTGACCTCAGTAAGGAGGAGGTGCTGGGGAAGGTGAAGTTGAATCAATCAGCGAGACCAGTTGGACAACAGCTCGCAGTGACACAGAAGGCGATTGTTGTGGCATTGCTGGTGATCTTTCAGTAAACGTTGGAGTAAGGGAGGACTGGTAAATGTAACCTTCCCGTTTAACGAGAGAGGGACACAGAAGACAGGAAATTATAGAAGGACTTATTGGATCTTTGGGCTTATGAATAGATGTGTGGAATATAAGAACAAGGAAGTTGTGAAGTATATTGGAAATGGTGTGATTAAGCTACAGCATAACAAGAGTTACGTTTAAAATGCCATTGCGAACATCAAAGATGAAAGTCCGGTTAAAACAAAGGAAATCAGTTCGAAGCAGACAGGAGAATTAGTGACAAAAAGACTGTTTCCTAGATCCTGCAGTGAGATGTTGAGATAAACTGTCAGTAAACAGACAACAAGGAAAGCACAATAAAATTTGTTGCTGATAAGGTCTCAACGTGCAACAATGTAGCCAATACATATGAAGCTGAAAAAGCACAGCAAGTGAGACAGTATCCGAGGAAGAGGAAAGTCAACGTTTCAGGCTGAAAGACTTCATCAGCATTGGGTGAGTGAAGGGGAACCGCGAAGTAAATAGAGCGTGGGGCTAGTGGAAGGGTAGGTGGAATGGCGATAGGGGGATGCAGGCAGGGAATATTGTGATTGGTCGGTGGGAAGGGGGCAACAGATATATGAATGGGAAGGTGGACAACTTTGGTCAGGTCAGGGAAGGGGACATGGGGTAAGGCTGTGGGTAGAGAGACTTTGAAGCCAGTAAAATCAATATCGAGACCATTGAGCTGTAAGGTCTCCAGGTGAAATATCAAGCTGTGTTCCCCAGTTTCTGTTTGGTTTTACTCTGAAAGTGGAGGAGGCCAAAGATGGACCTGTTGCTGGATGAACACGGGGAGGGGAGTGATTGAAATGGATGGCAACTGGAATGCTGGGTTTCTTAAAGCGTGCAGAGAGCAGATGCTCCATGAATATTTCACTGAGTCTCCCTTTCATCTCCACAACATAGAGGAGACCACGATGGGAGTTGGAGGCGAGCTCGGTGGGCCAGGATCAGTCTCTGTGTGGAGCATTAGTGCTCTGCACGAAACAAACAACCCGACTTTCCAGTTACCATTCATTTTAATTTCTACTCCCACTCGCCCGGCGACATGCCCATCCTTAGCCTGTCCACTGTCAGAGGAACACTACCTGAGAGTTTACCTTTGAAGCTGATAGCCCAAAGCCTCAATATTGATGAAGCCGCTTCAAACGCCGTCCACCCACAGCCTTCTCCCATGTCTCTTTTCCCTGACCAGACACACCTGTATCTGCTCCATCCTTCCCACTGACCAATCATAGTAACCTCATACCTGCTTGTGCCTACCACCACCATACCTACCCGCCACCCTTTCATATCCCATCACTCCATTTCTGGGCTCCCCTCCTCCTCATCAATCCTGACTAATTGATCCAAGATCAAAATAGTGCCTTTGCTGCTCCTCTGATTCTGTCTGGTCTGTTGTGTTTATCCAGCGCCAAGTTTATTAACTCTGGCCTCCCGCACCTATAGCATTTCCTCTTTCCAAGCTGTGGAACCAGGTGGTCCACATATAAGAAGAAATAATTTTGGACATTTGAAAAGATCGTGGATACATTCGTTATTTCATAACAACCCAATATACACCTTCCAGATGAAGCAGCATTTCATTTGCACTCTTTCAATCCAGATTCGGCATTGCTGCTCACAATGCAGTCTCCTTTACATTGGGGAGACCAAACAGAAGCTATTTTGAGGAACACTCCACTCTGTGTGTGGGAATAACCCTGACCTTCTCATTGCTCCCCATTTCAATAACGTGCCTTGCTGTCATGCTAACATTTCAGTCCGGGGCTGCTGTAATGCACCAGTGAAGCACAAATCAACCTCGAGTAACACTTCACTTTAGTCCTTGGTACGTTCTATCCTGAAGGAGTCTTTATTCAATTCCATACTTCCACAGCCTGACCGCATTCTGGCTGTTCTCCATTCTTCACACGTTCTTCCTCCTGGTCTCCCAATGAACTTGCCCTGTTTGTGAATCGTTTGCCTTGCACTTAATTAAGGAACTCTTTCCCCCCTTCACAATCTAATTAATACTCATTTTACATTTGATTCCCTTTTACCAGAAATAAAAGTCAATTTGTCAGTGGCATTACTCCTCCACACCATCTTGTTTCCCGTCACCCCTCCTCTACCTCGGTCAAGGGAGTTAAAAGCCAATTTTCCAATCCTTTTCTGTTCTGAAGAGGAGTCACACTGGACTTGAAATGCTAACTGTGTTTCTCTGTCTCGCAGATGCTGCCACATCTGTTGTGTTTCACCAGACATGAAAAAAGCACATTTTCAATTAAATAAAATAACTCTGGATACTTGAAATCTGAAACGAGAACAAAAAAAAACTGTGAGCCTTGAAGAATGGTCAGTGCACCCAAACGATTACGTCTGCTTTCACTCCACGGATGCTGCCAGACCTGCTTAATTTCTATAGCAATTTCTGCTTCTCACCACCTTTCAAAGACAAGTGCCAACATGGCTCAAACGCCTTGATCAACCTGGAGCGCATATACCGGGAAGTGAAAGATAACACAAGGTACCCAATTTCCGTGTCTCTGAAATGACGTAAAGCTGGCATCCCTGAAACTACAGAGTTCTTACTGTTATTCAGGGAGAGAAACAGAGGGACACGCATTCACTCTAAACACAGAAGGTAGCACATACTGGAAGGGAAAGGATTCAGATGATTATGTTAAAGGGTGTTGGGCAATGAGACAAATTGTAAGTGTGACACCATGGAGAGACCCTCAGTAGAATGAGAATATAAAATTGGAAGTGTGCCACATCAGAAACCAGAGTAGGCCACGGAGTACATGGCTGTTGGCTGAGTGGGACTTGGTGTGAACTGGGGGCAGAACTGTATTGGAGATATTGCAGCTCAAACTGCGTGTTCCATGTGATGCTGTAGACCACAAGAGCAACATTATATTCAACCATAATCTGTAACTTTTTGCCTTGGATTATCCCTCAGTCTACCATTACCAATAAGTGAAGCTATGTTTCAGCGACGAGTGTGGTGAACATGCCAGGGGCAGAAATATGTGCACCTAAAACTGATGGCAAACCACACTTGACTGTTTACATTCCAAACAGCATAACTACCGTCTGATAGGGAGGGCGGACTGATTACAAGACCAACAGATCAGTTCGAAGTTCTACAGTCCTGCCACATCCAGTCGTTAATGGATTAAACAACTCACATAAGGAGAGGACCCAACACATGTCCTCCTCCTTAATAATGGAGCAGCTCTGCACATCAGTGCAAATGACAAGCATGTAATTATCTGCGACATACTCAGCCAGAAGTTTTGAGTCAATGATCTACCTCACCTCGTCGGGATGCCCACAGAATTACAGATGGCAGTTTTCAAACAATCTGATTCGCTCTATGTGACATGAAGAAACATATGAACACAGTAGATATGACAAAGGCAATGTACAACAAGCCGTGTTCCTGGGGAAAATTGTTTCATTCCAGTTCCAACTCTGACATCTATATGGCAATGTGGAAAATTACTCAACTATGACAAGTCCCTTAAGAGGAGAATAATTACTGTATGACCAACATCACCCCCTCAATTCCATAATGACAGTCAAATTGCTGGGAGTTCTTTTTGACAGAGTTGTCAAGCAGCACAGAAATAAACTGCTCAGTGTGGTTTGCGATAGGTTACTATATGGAGATGGAAATGTCATTGGATTTCTAATCCAGACCAGGCTAATGCTCTGGCAGCTGGTGGAAGTTAATAGCAATTAATAAAATATAGAGATCTAAAATCTTGAGTCAGTAATAATGACCTTGAAGCCAATGGCAATTATAAACACCAATTTGCTTCCCCAATGTACTTTCAGGAAGTGAATATCACGTGTTTTCCTGGTCTGGCCTAAAAGTGAATCCAGACGCACTGACATGTGATACACTCTTCAATGGTCTCTGAAATGGCCAAACATGACACTCAATTGTATCAGACTGCTCCGAAGTCTTAAAGGATAAAACTGGTCAGAACATCCGGCATCAGCTTCTGCATTAGAAAAGCGAAACACAGGCCTGTCAACACTGCAGAGACCTCCTTCCTAACATGTGAGAGCTTGTGACAACATTGACAGTGCTTATCCACAGATTACATAGAAACTTTGGCAAAGGCGTAGGTCATTCAACACAGTGACCCTCCTACGTTCGTGTCATGGCCGAGAATCTCCTCACTGCATTTCTCCTACAGCAGACTGAGATATATTGTGATTGATTCCGTCAACCAAATGTTTGAGATGTTTGCGAATAACTGGGACCCAAGGTCATAATACTGAGATACTCCACGAGCTTTCATCTCCAATTAAAGGATCCATTTATTCCTGTTTTTCCGGTCCAAGTGCTCCTTTGCTGGCCTGCTTTCTTTTTCTTATTTTCTCCTCCACTTTTCTTTTTGTAATTTACTCACCTAAAGCCGGAATCAGGGTTTGGACCTCAGGCTAAGGCTAATGCGGAGGAGAGTGAGTCCTTACTTTTCCGGAGTAAGCACATGACCTGGTATTGGCAGCTGCAACATCAGCAGAGTCAACATGAGTGAGATAGGGCCCAGAAGCATAAGGTGATGCCTGAAGATTGGAGACGTGTTGTTGATTTGGTCCTGCACTGGTTGTGGAGAAGAGGATAGTGGAAGGCCATGATGTAACATCAATGAGATGGGCCCAGCAGTAAGAGACAGGTCTCTGACATTGGAATGGCCTGGCACAGGAGACAATGAGCTAGTGATTGAGGAGTATCTGCCCAGTGGCAAAGATGGTGCCTGAGGATCGGAAACTTCGATGTTGCTGTGGTCTGGTGTATATGGGGTTGGAGCTGTCATGAAGGAGTTGAGTTACAGAGGTGGTCGATGATGAGGAGCTGTCTCACAACCCATAAACTCTCTTCAGGGTGTATCCTCTGTTTATTCCATTGTCTTTAATTATTCAAAATGGCACCACTTTGTGGTAACAAGTGAAAGCATTTCACTGTATTTTATAGTCTTTCTCCTGCAAAATACACCTGGTCATAAAATCAAAATCAAAAACTTTTACTCACTCTTTCCTCCCATTCTGTAACCATGTCCAAATATTTGCCAGAATCCCAAAGGAATATGATTTTGCACACTGTGTTTGGGAATTCAGCAACAATCTTTCTGGAAATCCCCCTCGTAATCTTATATTTGTGAATCACCTCTCTCTCAGCCTTCTCTGCTCCAAACTAAACAACCCGAGCTTATCCTGCTTCTCTCCATAGTTGATATGCTCCATCCCAGGGGGCATCACGGTGAATCTCCTCTCCACCCCTCCACTACAATCACATCCTTCCTGCAATATGGCTCCCAGAACTATGCACAGTGTTCCAACATGACCTAACTATAGATTTGTACAGCTTTTACAATCTATACATCGGTGAATGAAGGCTCTGCCTATGGTTCCCTCTGCCTTATTAACTAACGTATTAACCTCAGTCAAAAAGTATATTGCTGGAAAAGCACAGCAGATCAGCCAGCATCCGAGACGCAGGAGAGTCGACTTTTTGAGAATATGCTTTTCATCAGGAATGTGGCCACCAAATCCTGATAAAAAAGCTTATGATCAAAACATCGACTCTCCTGCTCCTTGCATGCTGCTTGACCGACTGTGTTTTACATGAACTACATTTCTTAATTTTGATCTCAAACATCTGCAGTCCTAATTTTTTTCCTAACCTATTACCATGTGCCGTCACACTCAGGGGTCTGTGGAGGAACACCCTCTCAGCTTCTTAGTGTGCTGCCATTCATTGTATACCCCCATGTTTGGTTCCTTCTTCCAAAGTGCATTACCACATGTTTATCAGGGTTTCATTCCATCTGATTATCTGACTATTCCATCTGTATCTTCCAGTAACATAAGGCCTTCCTCCCCAATGCCAACCACCCGGCCAAAATTTGTGTCAAATACAAACTTAATTAGCACACTACCTCACACACACACCCCACCCCCGCTAACACATTCACATTTATGAATACCACAAATAATAAGATACACTACACTGATCCCTGTGGTACATAGGGGACACTGGTCTCCAGTCACACAAACAGCCTTCCTCCACTACCCTCTGTCTCCTGCGAATAAGATAATTTTTAATGTAACTCACTAAGTTATCCTTGATATCATGACTTCTATTTTATCAGTTTCACATATGGGGCTCTGCCAAAGGTCTTGCTGAAAAACCACAAGAACAACTTGCTAGAAAACAGACAATAACACTCACTTGGTATGACTTCCCTCCTATGACGTCATGCTGACTCCCCGGGTCAAACCTTGCCTCTGCAAATAGAGATAAATTTTCTCCTTATTTTCTCCAGCACTTGCCATAACACGGATCTAAAACTGACTGGTTAACAGTCAGTCTATTTTCACCATCATTCCTGTAAAGTGGGATCATATTCGTTGTTTTTCAATCATCTGGCAACTCCAACTTCCCTGTGGCCAGATTCGACTTAAAATTTTAGTCAGCGCCTTTTCTCCTTTGTCTCTAACAGCAACCTGTAATGCAACTTATCCAGACCTGGCAATCAGTCCAATTTTACACCAGAAAAAGCCTCCAATCCCTGCTCCCATCTTATATCAGTCTGTTCAAGAGCTTCCCAATCTATCTTCTTGAATTCAGTCCCTGCATCCTCCTTCTCCAAGTAAAACAGATATGGAGCTTTCATGTAACAATCGATCAATGTTCTCCAGCTTTGCACAAAGAGTGCTCCCTTGGTCGCTAATCGGCCCTAGTTGTGTCCTGGTTATTCTGTTCCGATTGATATACATGGAAAACATCTTGGGATTCTTCATAACCTTGCCTGGCAACCCTTCTCCATGCCCCTGTGTCAGTCCGTCTCGTTGTGTGAACTTTCTAAGCTTCACTGCAATCTCATTTCATTTTTGGCAATCACCGGAGAACACAAACTGAATTTCTCCATCAGTTAATCTTGCCTCTAATAAAATAGACATGACATTAACTGTTTAGTTTCTGTGTAATTTCCAATTCTCTGCAAGAAATTATCTTGCGTGGATATTCCCCAATCCACACGTGGCTTGACCTTCACCTTCCCATCAAGTATAGAGATAAGCGTTTGGACATCCTAATGTATCTTTTTAGTTTGCATTCTTTTTTTATTATTTCATTATCAGTTCATTGGTCCTCAAATGTCTCTGAATCCATGGCTTACAACAATATCTGACAATTTCCGGAGCTGCTTCCTTTGATCTAATGCAATCTTTAACTTCTTTCGTTAACTACTGCTAAGTCACCTTACCCCTTTGCTGTTTGAACTGTGGTGGACATGTGTATATTGTACATTTTAAGGGGTTTATTTAAACAACAACCATTGCCTGTCTTCCAGTAAATCTTTTTCATGTACTTCTCCAATTCACTGAATCTAATTTTAGCCTCATACTTTGGTGAATTGCATGACTGAGGTTTATAACTACAGTTTCAAAAATAACTGGTTTGCTTTCAGATGTCATATATAATTCAATATATTATAACTACTATTCCTGAAACCTCCTTTTCAGCAGGGTGTTCAGTTAGCTCTTCTGATCACATAATATCATTTTCAAATCAGCCTCACTCTACCTCAGTACTCAACATACTGTTAAAGGAAACCATCTCAAATACGCCAATGAAATCAATTTTTCCAGCATTATTATTCACGTGGGTTACCACAGTTTAGATGTAGCTTGAAACTGTTCATTATTACTGCGGTACCCACAAACCTGGATATCTAACTTCCTGTTTTATATCATACCCAACATTTGTATTGCAATTTTCACTTTGACATATAACTTCCATCAATCTTTTCTTCTCCTTGCTGTTCCTAAGCATCACCTTACTAGATTCTGTGGAATCTGAGTGATGTGGCCTCTCGAGAGATTAATGGTAGATTCAGATGATATATTTGTTGAAGCCTATTTGGACGTTGAGATAATCTCGTCACGTTATTCATTCTTCTCAATTGTTATTATGACATTTTCACCAGATCCCCCGTTATGCTGGTGGAGTAGAGAGGGACAATGATCTTTCAACAATGCTATGCCTTCCCCCAGACGGGTGAGACTGCTCTAACCTGGGCGGAAACTTTACAGCAGGTTGGTAAAGTGTTGCAGATACTGTACAGGATCTTAATCAGATCACATCTGGAGTAGTGTGTACAGATTTAGCCTCCTCACTGAAGAAAGGATATTGTTATATTGGAAGCAGATCAGAGATGCTTCCTTCAACTGATTCCTGCAATGAAGTGGTTAACACACAAGGAAAGGATTATCAGGATGATCCAATATGCATTAGAGTTTACAAGAATGAAAGATGACCTTATTTTTACATAGAACACTGAAAAGAGTCCGCAACAGAAGCCAATTACACAGCCAATTCCACTTATCCAGCCTGTAACACAGGAACAGCAGAATGATATTCAGGCCTTCGACGCTTTTACACCAGAACAGGACGAGGTTATTCAGCCCCTGGAGCCTGATATACAGTTACAGGAGAGGGCTAATCAGCCCCTCGAGTCTATAACACTGCATGCAGAGTAAGCCATGAGGCACCAGCATCCTGTTATGCAGCAACAGAATCAGTCCATTCAGCCTCCTCAAGTCCCTAACACAGGAACTGGAAGAGATTGGTCCACTAGAATAACAGGAGGCCATTCAGCACGAGAAATAAAGAAGGAGATACAATCATTTGAGACTTGTTATGGAAAGGTGGAGGCAATTCACCCATGTGTCTGTTGTATCTGAACAGGAGGAGACAAATCACTCCTTCGATCCCATTTCAGGAATGCAGGAGGTGATGTTCAGTATCTCGAGCCTGTTGTGAAGGAATATGAGGAGACCCATTCAGCCCCTCAAAATGTTGTATAGCAACAGGAAGATTTCACAATCCCTCAGACTTCTGGCGTATTATCAGGAGGAGGAGAAGCAGATTTTGAATCTGTAAATCAGGACATTCCGGCCATCGAGTCGATAATGTAGGAACACCATGGGAATATTCCGCCCATTGAGTGTATAAACAAGGAACTGAGTGAATCCATTCAGACACTCATGCCTATTACACAGCAATTGGAGCAGATCTTTTAAAGCGTTGTGCCTGTTTACAAGAACATGAGAAAGGAACGTAGAGGTTACAAAAAGTTAGGAATTAAGATAATCAGCTTCACTTGTCACTAAAAGGTTGTGAGCAAACTGTTGGGAATTATGGAAAATTGTGAGAATCCATTAGTAATTAATTAACAACAGGGGATTCACAAAGTAAAACCTGAATGCATCAGAATCAGCATTTTTTTTTAAGAATTTGTTGGCTCGAATTTTTAAAGATGTGATAAGCAAAGTAGACAATAGGAATACTGGAAAAGTAAAGTACCTGGACTTTGAAAAGGCATTGATTAAACACTGCGCAAAATATTAAGCTGTAAAATAAGAGGACATGGGTTTGGGAGAAGGTTATTCACCTGGATAGAAGGCTGGTGAGCCAATAAAATGCAGAGAGAGGTGGAATAGTTGTTTCGTTAGTGTTTGGCAACTTTTGGAGTTCCATAGAGCTCAGACCACATGACCCGACAATTTACCATCCATTGTATTACTTGCATGAGAGGAGAGAAAACACGACAGCCACATTTTCAGTTGATACTAAAACAAATGGAAAAGTAGGTTGATGTCATGAAGATGTAGAAAAAACTACAAATGGACATGAAAAGTTTCGATGAATGTGCCAACATCTGGCAGCTAAAATGTAACATGGATAATATGGGATTAAACATTTTGATCAGAGGAATTCAACATGTTATGGAAATGGAGAGAAACGTCAGAGTGCTTTCGTGCAGAGGCATGTGGGTGTCCATGTGCGGACCACAGAAAATTCACATGCAGGTAAAGCAGGGAGTTGGAAAGGCAAGTGCAATTTCAGCATTTTCTTGTAAAGGAATAGGGTATAAAAGGAGGGAAGAAATACTGCAACTCTGCAAGGTATTAGTGAGACGGTAACTGACGTCCTGTGTTAAGGTTTGTTGTCCTGACTGCAGGATGGATATTGTTACAACGAAGGCAGTTCAGAACAAGTACATTAGATTGATTCCAGAGAGGAATTTGTCATTTGAAGCAAGTTTGAGCAGTTCAGGCCGATGCACTCTGGGTTTAGAAGAATGAGAGGAGACCTCATTGAGGCCTGTAGGATGTTAAAGGTGATTGACAATGTCGGTATTGAGGGAAATTTCCTCACGTGGGGCAAACTAGAACAATAGATCATAGTTTTAGGATTAGGCTGAGCATATTTTAAACGGGGTGAAGAGAAATTACTTCTCTCAATGGGTTGTGAATCTGTGTAATTTATTGCCCTAGTGTGCAGGGGATGCTGGGACATTGAGTAAATGAATGGATATGGTGAGCAGGCAGGGAAATGGAACTGAACCGGCGATGATAACAGCCATGATTGTATTTAATGGCGGAACAGGCTTCAGGGGTTGAATTGTTCCTCCTTCTTATTCAACCCTTCTACTGTGCTCCAAAGGAACGGGGAAGGACTGGTTTTCTATCAGGAAGCAGGCACTATGGATAAATGAGTCTTAATCAGTTTGATAGAACGTAACCAGTGGAGTCACACAGGGACAACTGCTGCGTCCTCAACTCTTTACAATCGATGACAATGATCAGGACGATAGAACAGATATACTACTACTAAGTTTGGTGATGACACTAAGGTAAGCAAGACATTAAGTTATCAACAGAATGTGGAGAAAGTCTTCAAATTGATATGTACAGGTAAAGTAAATGATTAATACTTTATCAAGTGGAATATAACGGAATGTATAACCTGCCAGCATTTTCAGGAAGAATCAAAGTCAGTATGTTACTGAAATGGAGAGGGATTACACGGCATAGTCATACAGTGTGTTCTTGGGGATTCACTCTAACCCATTCAGATATGGGACGTGTGACTCCATCTCCCTGATGGTCTGTTCCCTGACATTTCCAGTGGTCCTATAGCTCTCAGTACACACAGGATATTTCGATGTGGTTGGTTGGCAGTGGGGAATGGTGAAGAAGTGGGTGTTTTGAGCCGTGTATCAAGGTGACAGCCTTCAGCCAAGAGGCTACCCTTTCTTTCCGAATGAAGACCAATGACGATTGGAATGGCTGACTGCTTCTGAATGAAGAGGTGGTGGCTACTGCCAGGACATTTGGTATTCACCAACATGATGTACTATGCATGGGCGCACTGTAACATTAATGGGGTGCGTTCCTTCAGTTCCTGTAGCTCTCTTCATTAACATGGGGAGCCCACAGAGTCATGTACATCATTGGGAATCCTGCTATACGGAGATTACATGGATAAACCCTGCAGTTCTCTGCTGAGAGAGAAAACCATCAGCTCATCCACCACATATATTCTACTTTTCTGAATGTTGATATTGATGGAAACATACTGGAAGATGATTGATATGTCACCTAGTCCTATCTGGACAGTTCCAGAACATAGAAGCTGAATGAAACAGTGACTCTAACAGCCACTGGCAGCATCGCTCTTCCCGGTGTGAAGCTGCAGCTTGTGTTGAAGGAGGTGACATCGCTTTGTGACCAGCTCCTTGTTCAGTCAGGGAACCCTCACAATCTGCTCCTGAGTTAAGTGTAGCTTGGGAAGATGTTCCTGGAAAACTCGGGGTGGAAACCGCAGATCCCTTTCCCCACATACATACACTGTGTGGTTTAAGAGCTTCCCCTCTCTGCAGTCTCTGCTCCATTTGTTGTTCATGTTACACACCCAGATGCTGTAACTACATTCCCCATGCTCCATCCAGAATTGGGTCACCAAATCCTCAGGTCTCCCTGAATCGGAGGCAAATCACAGCACAATCTCCAGCAAATGATCCCCAGCCCTTCCACTAACTTTTCAGTAGCAGTGGACAGTTGAAGCCCCTCAGCTACAAGTGTTATAGACCACACCAGACCCTGTCAAAATATTTTAGGCAGGCAGCCTCGACCTTAACGTTTTCTTATTTTAAATGTAGATGTGAACTGTATGTTCCAGATGTGTTATGACTTGTCAGCCCACTCAACGTTATGCAAAATGCAATCCATTCAAAAGCATTAGTTAAAACACAATCAAAGAGAAGAACAATTTGTGATAGCTTAAAATCTGATTGAAGATTTGTAGCTCGGGTATCCGTTGTTGTGGTTCTGCTCGCCGAGCTGGAAGTTTTTGCTGCAAACGTTTCGTTCCCTGGCTAGGGAACATCATCAGTGCTGTTGGAGCCTCGTGTAAAGCGCTGCTTTGATGTTTCTTCCGGTATTTATATTGGTTTGTTCTTGCCGCTTCCGGGTGTCAGTTTCAGCTGCAGTGATTTGTATGTGGGGTCCAGGTCGATGTGTCTGTTGATGGATGTACTTGCCGTTTCCGGGTGTCAGTTTCAGCTGTAGTGGTTTGTATATGGTGTCCAGGTCAATGTGTCTGTTGATGGAGTTTGGGGATGAATGTCATGCTTCTAGGAATTCTCTGGCTGTTCTCTGTCTGGCTTGTCCTATGATAGTGGTGTTTTCCCAGTCAAATTCATGTTGCTGGTTGTCTGAGTGTATGGCTACTAGAGATAGCTGGTCGTGTCGTTTTGTGGCTAGCTGATGTTCATAGATGAGGATTGTTAGCTGTCTTCCTGTTTGTCCTATATAGTGTTTTGTGCAGTCCTTGCATGGTATTTTGTAAACTACGTTAGTTTGGCTCATGCTGGGTATTGGGTCCTTTGTTCTAGTGAGTTGTTGTCTGAGCGTGGATGTTGGCTTGTGTGCTGTTATGAGTCCTAAGGGTCGCAGTAGTCTGGCTGTCAGTTCTGAGACGCTTCTGACGTATGGTAGAGTGGCTAGTCCTTTTGGTTGTGGCATGTCCTCGTTGATAGCTTCTCTAAAGGAACACCTATGCAAAAAACAGATACG
The DNA here is from genome assembly GCF_020745735.1 of Hemiscyllium ocellatum. NCBI lineage: Eukaryota > Metazoa > Chordata > Chondrichthyes > Orectolobiformes > Hemiscylliidae > Hemiscyllium > Hemiscyllium ocellatum. The sequence goes on from NW_026868374.1 coordinate 47,752, forward strand.
GTGCCTGCTACTAATTAACTGAGCGAATACAGGAATATTTCATAAACACACCCCCTGGCAAAAAAGGTAAATTCAGACACAAAATCTTTTGTGCAGTTCTCCAATCCAGGAGGAAGCAACTTTAAAAGAGTTTTCAGAGAGAATAGCAGCAAGGTATGATGTATTGAAACTTCCAACCCTTGTGGGACCCCAAGCAGCTTCTGAATGCTGCAGCTTAAATCAAAACGAGATATCTGGTCTGTGAGAGCTGGCCGCTGCCCTTTCATTGTTCCCACCTTTTTAATAAAACCTAAATGCCTTTTCAGTTATGTACTTAAGCTGTTTTCAGGCAGCAATTCGGAATCTCCTCCTTTAAGACCTATTTCGTAAAAAAAAAGAGAAAAATAACCTTTTTTAAAATGACAGTATCGTCACAACTCCCCGTTTGAAAAAAATATAAAAAGATAGCCTCATTTTTAACCCTCAGTTCTTGCTGTTTCAGTAGGTTACAATACATATATATTTCATTGACATTAAGCATGCAAACATTCAAAAATCCGTTCTATTTCAGTCAGTTTACTTCTACCACAGAATGCCTCTGTTTTTCTTCATTCAAGTCTCGACAACTTGTCAGCATGTATGCTTTCTCGTCCTGTCACTTGTATAAATTCCAATTTGAATGGCAAAAATGATAAATCTATCCGAACAGACTGGGAGTTCCTCCCTAAAGACTTCTCTAAAAACGTTTAGGCGTTGTGATCTCTCTCTGTCTCTCTCTCTCTCTCTCTCTCTCTCTATATATATATATATATATATATATATATCTGAGATACGTTATGGGCAATGTAAATCCTTAAATGTTGTAACGTCAACACCAAGCTCAAGGCGTCCATCCCAATTGTTAAATATTTCTGTTGCTGGTTCCATCGGACACTGCAACTACACGTTACATTATTGAGTACTTCTCATCTCTCCAATTGTCCTCTGAATGAAATATCTCCTCATGCCTCAGCTTAAATGATTTACATACTTCTGTACCTCTTAATGCTGTAATTCCTTTACCTGCTACTCCTGGTGTATGCCAATAACACTTACACATAGGTATATATTTTAAGATCTTGCACATTCTTCTCAAGCCTTCCCAGATGTCAAACATTCATTTATAGACCAACTGATAATCATTAACCTTTCAGATTCTAATCATGACATTTCAACTCTCTATTCTTCCACACGAGTTCTCACGACTGCAGGAAGTGAGTTTTTGAACTCGTCCAAAGTAAGAATCTCTCTCGCAGTTTAATAATACCCTGACTCACCTTTCAAAATTACTTTGTTTAATCCTTTCAACTCATTACGTTTAACCAGGGACGTAATTATAGATTCTAAAACACTGTCAGTAGGCTTCTGGCACAAGCTCATATACACTTCAGATGGCTTACTTCACCTCCTCATACTGACCAGATACCTCTTCCGATGGGGATGCAAATACCTCACTCCTTATATCAACCAGCTTTGTTTGGATCAACTAAATCCACATGGTTTCTGGTCAGTGCATCCGTTTTAGCCACTTTCTCAAATGAAATTGAAAAGACTTCTACGTCCTTCCCATCAAATGTAGACAATGCCTGGACGTATTTAAACAGATCCCCGTCAGGACTTTGGTTACCATAGAGTTGCACATCCTCACTATCTTCCTCATCCAGCCTACCGTCTCCCTTCATCTCAACCCTACATGGTCGACTTTCCTCTCAAATTGCGAACATTTGAAGTTCAAACTCGCTTGCTTTTTGATTTTTTTCTTTCTTGTTTCTTCCCCTGCTTTTCTTTTAATTCTACTTTTAATCATATTTCAAACTGCCCAATTTCTTTTTGTGTTCAAGCTGCCTCATCTGCAAATGAATTCCAGCCATTTCCCAAGATTCTCATGTGTTTCCAACAAAATTTAAATGCCAAGGTACAGCTGTAATTATCTCTCATTTTTCTCACAGACAAACACAAACCAACTCCAGCTTGTATGCTAATTCTAAAAGCTTTGCCTTTTGTAAAATCTCAAATTTCACTTCTACTACACCCAGAGAAGTCTTTGAGACAGAAATAGCCATTGCTACACAAAGCACTGTACAAACCAACCGAATTCAACACCCACCCCCAAAAGACGCTACATTTGAGCCCAAAAATCTTCCTGTGCATATTCTTCCCGTCCCCGCATTGGTTTCTCCAGGTGTGCCATTTTCTTCCCACAACCTAAAGAAATGCAGGTTCGGTGAAATTGCCCTGTTAAATTGCCGGTACTGTTCAACGATGTGTAGGTTAGTTGCACTCGTCAGGGGTAAATATAGAATAATGGAGAGGGGAATGCCTCTCGGTAATTTACTTTTCGGAGGGGGTGGTGTTGAGTTGATGGGCCAAATGACCTGCTTCCACACTGTAAGGATTCTAATCCTGAAGCCAATTTGGGATTATCGATTTCGAACCGGACAAGTGTCCCCAGTTTGCTGTGGAACAGAGCAGGCCTGACTTAAAATACTTTAAGATGGTAGCCTGGACGCCAGCCCTGTCTTAGGTTAGATTCCCAACTGTATAGAAACAGACCGTACGGCCCAACAAGTCCACACTGACCCACGGAAGATCAAACCACCCAACCCCACTCCTGACACCATATTTGCCACTGACTAATGCACCTAACACTATGGACAATTTCTCATGACCAATTCACCTGACCTGCACATCTTTGGATTGTGGGAGGAAACCAGAGCACCCAGAGGAAACCCATGCAGACACAGCTAGAATGTGCAAACTCCACACAGTCATACCTGAGAATTGATCTGCGTCCCTGGTGCTGTGAGTCTGCAGGGCTAACCACTGAGATACTGTGCCGTCCCACTACCTTACAGTAAATGCAGTTGTCAATGGGTGTTCCAGATGTGATGCGGCTGGTCAAACCACGTAACATTATGCAAAACACAATTTAGTTAAACTCTCTAAGAAAAATGCTTACAAAAAGAAGAGAAGTTTATAATGCCTTTACTGGGAATTTTAACAGAATAATAGATACAGTACGTCTACTAAAGAACTGTTCCTATGTACTAACATCCCATAAACTCATCCCTTGGCAAAAAGGCACAAGCAAGGTCATCAGTCTTGCACGCAGTTCTCCAATCCAGGAGGACACAGCATAGACAAGTTTTAGAGAGAAAAGCAGTGAGGGATCATTTACTGAATCATCCAACCTATCTCCGACTGCAGCACCTGGTGACTGTTATAGCTCAGAAAACTGGAAAGCCTGGTCTGTGAGAGCTGGCCATTGTTATCATTATTAATGTAAAAAAAAAAAACGACAAGCCTCCTAATTTATTTACTTCAGCTTTTTGCAGTCGACAGTACGGAATTTAAGAGCTCTCTTCAAAGAAAATGAGACTATAACCTTTTTAAAAAAGTGACAGCATTGTCAGAGATGTTCGATACCTGGCCCTTTACAATAATGCTCAAGGGGATTTTTCATGTTTCTAGCCACACGATCAATTCAGAGGGACAAACACAGACGTCAGATGTTCAGTAGACAGACACAGACCATCTTTCAAAGACGTGAGCCAAAGCAGCTGAAACCTATCCAACATGGAGTACCACACAGTACACACTGGGAAGTGAACGACATCCCGATACACACCCCAACCCCGGAACATGGAACACCATACGGGACACACCGAGAAGTGAACAGCAACCACTCACACATCCCCATCCCCGACAAGGAACACACCGGGAAGTGATCAAGAACTCACGACAGACACCCGACTCCTGAACATGGAACACCACATGGGACATATCGGGAAGTTAACAACAGCACGACTCACATTCCCAGTCCATGGAACATCACATGGGACACACCACACGGGAAGTGAAGAACAACCCGAAACACAAACCCTGTCCATGGAGCATCACATAGAAACACATCGGAATGAACAACAGTCCAGTCGCACAGAACTCTGTCCATGGAGCATCACATAAACACATCAGGAAGTGAACAACAGTCAGACCTGTACATGGAACCCCACATGGGGCACACGGAAGTGAACAACAGCCCTACACACACACCCTTGTCTATGGAACACCACATGGGACACACTGGGAAGTGGACAAAAGCACAAGACACACGATTTCACTGTTTTGAACTTCACAACGTCAGCACTCTAGATACTAGAGAGGCAAAAACCAAGGCCAGGAAAAGATACAGAGGGACAGAACGATTCACATTAAAGACAGAAACAGATAGTTAATTAACTGTGAGCATGTTGAGGAAATAAAGAGAAAAAGACTGGGTAAATGTGACTAACTGGAGGATTGACTCTGAGAGAGCAAAATTACAACAATGAGAATATGAAAAAAGGTATTTTCAGATCAGCTGAAATGGTTTGTTTAATCAAAATCTAAATTGGCTTCACAGAACACTTCACGCAACA
>NW_026868375.1:0-52185 GCF_020745735.1 Hemiscyllium ocellatum
TCAGCCTGGCTAGAGCCGCTCTCAGCCGTGCTCCAAAAACATGAGCAGCAACTTGACAGCCTTGAAAAAGAACAGAGGATGACAAGCACCAAACTGAAGCGACAGAGAACCGTGATCGATTCCTCTCGGAGAGGATCCTCGCCTTGAAAAATAGGTCTGCACCTTAACTGAACAAGAGACGACCTCCAGAACAGGGGTAGGATGAAGAATGATCACATCGTCGTTTGCTGGAGCGGACAGAAGGTGGTCAGCCGGTGAGTTTTTTTCAAGAACTGGCTGCAGCGATCCCTTCACTTCGAAACTGAGGAGGGTGAAGACTGAGACAGTTCATCAGATTACGGCGAGGTAGTCAGACTCAGACCAACGCCTTCATCCTGTCCTTGCGCAATTACTTAGTTATGGGGATGAACAAAAGGGATGGAAGCTTTCAGAACCCAGGGGAAAGATCCGATGGGTTTAATTCACTAGAGCTCCAGGATTATGTTCTTTCAGGTCTCTTCAGCGGCGGTGATTCAGGAAAGAAAATCTTTTGATGAGATTAAGAGAAGTGCAAGGGAATTCTGATTCAGTATTCCTTACGGTACCTAGCGGTGCTCTGTATTGATTTCAATGGATCCACGAACTCGTCTGACTCTCCAGAGAAAGCGAGAACTTTATGGACATTTTAAAGTAAGCTGGATATTTAGATAATCATGTCTCTCCTAAATAAATTTTGTTGGATTTTTCTAGTATTATCCAGTATTAAATTATAGCCGGGACTGGGTGGAGTACTCATTTTTAACTTCTTCGTTAGTATTACTACTCTTTTTCTACTTCTTTGCTTGTGTCTGGGGTGCAGCTCAAGCTGGAGGGAGTTACAAAGGTAGTTGTGATGGCTAAGTGCCAATCGAAGGGCAGGTCAAGCCCGATTTTTGTTGTTAATTGCCAGGATTCCATATTGGTAGCAGGCAGGAGATAAAGTTTTAAGATATGTAAGCGTCCCCAGTTGGCGGGGGCGGTAAATTCCCCTTTCGAGCGTCATTGGAACTTTGGATTTTGTTTTGTTCTTTGGTTTTTTTTATGTTTTTAGCTTTGGAAAGTTTTGAGAGCTTGTTAGTTGTTGTAGTTTTAGTTTGTACAGTTTTTAGGCTCGATGAGTCTTCTTCATTAATGATCAGCGATGTGTAATTCAATGTGAAACTCTAGAGTTGAAATGTTGCTACAATGTGTTATGGATAATGATGTGCTTAAATGGTGTACCTGGAACATTAAGGGGAGCCATCTGCCAGTCAAGAGGAAAAATGTACTTTATAGTCTTAAAACTAGAGGGTGGATGTTGTCCTATTTCAGGAGATGCACTTTGATGACAAGGAATATTTTGACGTTACAGCAGGGCGGGTTTGGTCGGGTTTATTTCTTGTCTTTTAATACTAGGCAGAGGGGAGAAGCCATGCTAGTTAGAAGGTATCTTCCATGAACTATGGGAAATAATACTGTATTTTGAACGATTCTTGCCCCACCCACTAAATGCCCAGCGCACCCTCTTAAAATCCTGGTAGATGCATTTTCCAAAGTAAGTTATCTTGCATCGTGGCACATATTGTCGAAGGAGATTTCAACTGTCTTATGGCCCCACGGTGGACAGAATGTCCAAAGGTCCCCCAATACCCTCGTTATAATGTAAGCAATTAGTGGGTCTGTGTGCAGAACTAGAGCTGGTGGATGTCTGGAGGCAGATCGACCTCACAAATAACAATTTTAGTTTCTTCATTAACCCGCACAAATGCCACACGAGGGTTGATCTCTTCCCCATCCCTGAAACAATCTTAGACATGGTGGCATCCTGCTACAATTGGGAATATTACCCCAACATACCTGCCCCAGAAGTGGGATACAAGTCACATAAGATTATGTTGTATGCAGATGAGGGTTTTATGTTTTTGTCAAATCCCACAAGTTCGGCAGCTCACGTGATGTAATGCATTAATTCGCTTGTCGCCTTTTCGTGCTATAAGATTAATTTTACAAAGTTTCTGGCCATGCCTATGGGAGGTCTGAGGGAAATACCTGATATTGAAGGTAAATCCCGGTTTCCTTTTAAGTGGTTACGGGAGTGGGGAGTTTCTCTATTCCGGTATATTGATTACATCCGTTTTTGAAAATGTATTTAACGTGAACTATGTCCATTTGTTTGACAAAATTATACAAGAACTTCAAAGATGGGATGCACTTCCAACATCCTGGCTAGGTTGGATAGCTGTTCTTAAAATGAATGTCCTTCCTTATTTGCTATACCCCGTGTGCATGCTTCCTTTGATGTTTCCCAGGCAGATATTAAGAGACTTAATGGCTGGGTTAGCTCTTTTATTTGGCATCATAAGCGACTCTTTATCAAGCTAACCAAATTGCAACTACCCCACAGAGTGTGGGGAGTAGATGTCCCAGATTAAAAGCTATCAATTAAGCTTTTAGTTATCCCATATTAGTGTCTGGGACGCTGAGGACTCAGCATCAATACGGTGAGATTTTGAACCCTCTCAGACAAAGTGAACCCTTATTAGTCTGTTGTTCTGAGACAAACTGACAGTAGTTATGGAGTATTGTCATAATCCAAAAAGTATCAATAAAGTTAAAGCATGAATGACAATGCATCAGTTCGAGGACAATGCAGTCTTAACCATGTTTCTTACCCCTATGATGGTATACCAAGTTGTCAACTGGGGATAATGGATTCCAGATTTAAACTGTGGGCAGCCAGGGGTGTACCTTGCTTGAGTGATTTAGAACTGGTAGAATCCCTACAGTTTGGATACAAGCCCTTGGGCCCAGCAAGTCCACGTCGACCCTTTGAAGAGTAGCCCACCCAGAACCATTCCCCTACCATCCTATATTTACACTGACTAATGCCCCAACTTTTACATCCCAGAACACTATGGGTGCTTTATCAACAGCCAATTCATCTAACCTGCGTATCTTGGATCTTGGTGCTGTGAGGCCGCAGTACTATCTATTGAGCCACCACATTTCATTTGAGGAGAAAGAATGATATCATTTGATCAAATAACTCGTAAGTATGGACTACCTAGTAGAGTCCTCTTCTGTATTTTGTTCCAGATCAGAGAATTGCTGTAAAAAAAAACACACACACTTTTAAAAGACTCTTACAGATCTGATAGAGGGAAGAGGGTGTCTATTGCTTAGAATACACTCTCTGTCAGTACCCTTTATCATTGGTTGGAAAGTGTCCCCTCAGACGAGACTGTACAGCTTTGTGTTGTCTGCAAGAGAGACTTGTGGGTTCACAACACTTCGGAGACAAGGGAGGATATTTATGAAAATGCTGGAAGGATTTTGATCTGTAATAGGACCCATTCCATGCAGTTGAAAATTATTCATAGGGTCTATCTGACTCCAGATTGTCTCTCAAAATGCATAGTGGGATTATCTTCATCATGTTCTAAATGCAGAATGACTAGAGGCACTCTTACTCATTGCTTGTGGTCCTGTTGCAGGCTTCATCTATGCTGGAGCACTGTGTCAGGTGTGATAGAATGGGTCTTGGGGACTGAATTGGAGATGGACCTGGTTTCTCCTTTCCTGGGCCTGCCCAGGGTACTTTACACAGATGTAGATGTGAAAGAAATCATATCCTTACTTTCCGTGCTAGGACAAATATGTGTTGTGTTGGATGTCTGATCCCCGACCACCCACCCACAACCACCCACCCAACCGTGCTTGTTGGTTCGTCGTAAGCTCTCCATGGAGAATATCCCTTTGGACTTTCTCACCAGTATGGTGCACCAAAAAACATAGCTATATATAAGACACAGCAGCCCTTTTTGGGTTACTGCGATACAGGCTTATCTGCCACTCTAAGAAGGGCTTTTATACAGCCATGATGATATTGTTTAATGAATCTAATATCCAGAGACGAAAAACTATGAACATAAAAGTATACATCAGCTAATGCTCTTGATGAACGAGAGCTATCTTTATGTTATGCTGAGCTATATTATTTATTCATTATTTATTATTTAGTTTTGTTTTTTTCTTCTGTCTGTGTAGTGTTTTAACTTGTTTTGTATGTACATGCAATTGGAATTTTTTCAGTTATTTGAGTTGTGTTGTTATTGGTTTATTATAATATTAAAAATTTCTTTATCAATAAAAATATTTTTGATTTAAAATGCTAACATTGATAGAATAGTCTCCCAGAGGAAACTCATTAGAGAGACCACTCATGGTGGTTTATCCTGAGGGTCACCTCATCTCGGGTGATGGGGTGAGGGTGAGAGAGCGTCCCGTTCATGGTAACCTCTGTCAGTGTGAGGAACTGAACCTGCGCTGTTGGCCTCCCTCTACATCACAAACCAGCCGTCCAGCCAACTGAGTGGGAGAATTATGTAGCTGTTACAGAGAGAAAAAATCACAGACAAAGGGTAAGAGAAACATTCATAACAAGGAAGGTTGTACAATTCAGATATCGGTCAAGATAAAGGCTGAGGGTAAAAACGTTCTCTGCTCGAAATTGTATTTTATAACAAGACGTGTTTAGAAGCTCTTTTTGGTTTAATATCATTAAGGTGAGTCAAGTGACATAACCAGAATTACTAAGTGTGATTGGATATCTATAAACATAAAATAAGTGTATATTTTTGTTCGGTCTGTGTACAGCATGCTGACCGTTGCATGCAAGTATAAAATGATGGAATATATTGCTAGGTATCCGTAACCATGGGAAATGCCCTCAAACAGGCGCTTCAAAAAACCCAGGATAAAAGTGCCTGAGTGCTGTCTGGCCATGGACAGGACCCAGGGGGTTGAATGGTTGAAAGTTCCTGTAACATGGAGCTGAGAAGACCATCAGTTCAGCGGGGACCTTATTAAATGCTAGACCACGTTTAAAGGGCTGAATGGCCTCAGCATGGTTTGAATTGTGTGTGATTTGAAAAACGTACTTCTCTATTCCTTCCTCTTATGTGTTACACACTGGGACACTGCCATTTTCCTGAAACTGGGAATCATTTGGAACATTATCTGGAACATTCCATAATCGGCATTCGCCAGAATATTCTATAACTGTGTGGGATGTTTTGCAAAGGCGAGAGATAGAGAGAGAGAGTAAGCGTTGCATGCAGTTGTGAGAGTGGGGGACCATGAGCCTTTCTCAGGGGTAGCTGTGATCACAGATATACAGTGATGTGAGGGAGCAGAGAGAATACGGTGACACCCATCCTGACAGAGCAGGGAAGGTTATTGATGCTTGTCCTGTATTACTGGACATTTCTTCAGACCTCAAATACTGCACTGAGCTGGGCGGTGAACTCAGACCATGCTTGGTGGGTCTAGTGCTGTGGCTCCTTCTGGGAAGAGAATGTTCTCCCTCTGTCCTCGCCCATCTAATACACCCGCCATGCTCCGTCAACAAACCATGTGTAATTGTCCCTTATCTGCCAATCTGCCATTTCCCTGCCCTTGCTCTGTATCCACCTAATCCTGTCCTATCTGTGTATTTGTCCAAATGCCTTTTCAATGTTGTTATTGTACCCACTTCAATCACTTCCACCGGCAGCTCAGTCCATGTGGGTACCACACTCTGCGTAAAAAAGATGACCCTCAGGTTCGTGTTTATTTTTTTCCTCTCCAAACATGAACAGATGTCCTCTCGTCTTCGATTCCCCAACCTTGCAAAAAATTGAAGTATTCACCCCTGAGCACGTCTCTCATGATTTGATAAAATCTATGCTTCTATAAGAACCCTCTCAGTTCCCTACGCTGTGAAGAAATAAGTTCTAACCTGTCCAAATTCTCCCTATAACTCAACCCTTTAGGCCAAGAAACATCTTTGTAAATTCCTTCTACATTCTTTTTTGTTCAATAATATCCTTTCTAGAGCAAGGTGAACAAAAATGAACACAATACTCTAACTGCAGCCTTACCAACATTCTGTACAACTGCAACATAACGTTCCAACTTCTATACTCAATGCCCTGATGAAGGCCAGTGTGCCAACAGCCTTCTTCACTGTCCTGTGTATCTGTGACCCAAATTTCAGATAACCATGCACCTGATCTCCAATGTCCTTTTGTTCCACTACACTCCTTAAGTCCCTCTCATTCATCATTAAACTCCTACCTGGATTTGACTTTCCAAAATGCAAGACGTCACACCTATCTATATTAAACTCCATTTGCTAATTCCGTCCCACTTTCCCAGCTGGTCAACGTACTGCTGCAATTTCTGATAACGTTCCTCGCTATAAACGATGTCTCTAATTTTAGTGTCATCTGCACACATACTAACCTTGCATTGTGCACTCTGGTCCAAATCATTGATACAGATAACAAACAGCAATGGGCCCAGGACCGACCCCTGAGGTATTCCAATTGTCACAGGCTTCCAGTCCGACAAGCATACTTTCACCATAGCCGTTTGCTTCATAACGTCAAGCCAAGTGTATCGCTAATTTGCCAGTTCACCTTGAATTTCATGCGATCTAACCTTCTAGAGCGGCCTACTATGTGGATCCTTATCAAAGGTCTTACTGAAATCCAAATAGAAGATGTCTACCACCCGGCGCTCGTCAACGCCCCTGGTCACTTCCTCAAAAACCTCTTACAAAATTTGTAAGACAGGATCTGCCACGCACAAAACCATGCTGACTGCTCCAAGTCAAACTCTGTATTTCCAAATGCATGCACATTTTATCTTTCAGAAGATTCTCAAGTGGTTTAGCGAAAACAGGTGTGAAGCTTACTGGTCTATCTTTCCTGGGCTTTTCTTTGCAGCCATTCTTGAATATGTCACAACGTTTGCTACCGCCCAGACTTCCGGTATCTTGGCCCGTAAGCTTTATCTCTAGCCTCTTGCAGTCCTCTTGGATGTATCTGGTCAGGACCAAGAGATTTGTCTCTAATATGTCCAACAGAAACTCTACTGTGATATGGACAGTACCAAGATTTGACAACTAACCTCCTAAAGGTCACAGGTCTTCATGTCTTTCTTCATGGTAAACACAGAGGGGAAATTGAGGAATTCACCAATCTCTTGAGGTTTTACACATGCATGCCTATTTTGTATTTTAAAGCATCCTATTCTCTCCCTAGTTGTTCTTTATCTTTACTATACTGAATTTGGATTCACTCTAAATTTCTCAGCCAAGGCTATCCCATACCCCCTTTCACCTTGCTGATTTCCTTCTTCAGTAAACTCCTCTATCCCCTGTATACCTCCAGGGATTCCCTTGATCCGAGCTGCCTGAACCTGAGCCACGCCTCCTTTTTTTCTGGTCAGAGCCTCAATATCTCTTGACATCCAGGGTTCTCTCTTCCAGTCTCACATTGCCTTCACCCTCACAGGAAAATGGAAACCTTGAACTCGAGCTATCTCACTTTTAAAGCCCTCCCACTTGCTCAAAATCATTTTACCTCGAAACAAACAACTCCAATCATCCCCTGCAATCCCCTGTCTAATTCCAACAACATACGCCTTGCCAAAATTTAAAAGTTGAATCTGCGGATCAATGTTGACCCTCCCATAACTATTTTAAAATTAATACAACTCTAACCACTTTTCACAAAATGCTCCCCCACTTTATCTCCACCTATCCTGCCCTATTTCCCAACAGTAGGTCGAATTTGTTCCTTCCCGAGCATGTTATTCGATATATTGATTGTGGAAACTTTCCTGAACACACTTAACAAATTACGTTCCATCTAAGTTCTTAACCATCTGGAAGTCCCAGTCTATGTTCGGAAAATTGAAATCACCTATTATAACAATCCTGTTTCTCCTGCAAGTCTCCCCACTCTCCCTGTATATTTCTTCCTTAATTCCCATTGTTAATTTGGAGGCTTATATTGCAACCGCTATAACATTACCATCCCCCTCTAACGACTTCGTACCATTCACGAAACATCATTGGATATTATCTCAGTTATTTCAACTTTAAATACTGATGTGATACTCGCCTTAAACTGTTTCCATTGACGTTTCTCCATCGCAGGCATAGTGGAGATATGGAGCTGTAAATGGATTGGAGCTGCACATTCTGTCACTTCCAACATTTGGCTGCAAGTTTCCCCACACTGGGCAGCGACCTAATACAGTGTTACCGAACAATGCTACATGCCTGGATTGAGATAAGAACGAACAAGTGTAGTCTGCACAGCTCCCCACGCTGGACATTTAGCCCATGATAATAGATCAAGCATTGGTGTGGGCTGCACAGAGTTCCATTCTGGGTATTGCTGGGTTGCATTCAGCAGTACGCTCGTCGGATCTACTCAATGCTCCATCCTGAAAGTATAATGGATGGAGTGGTTATGTGAGTTGGATTGCAAATGTGAGAGAGCTAAACATCTGGCAATACCTTTATTTTTTGTTTTCAATCTTGTGTTTGGACCCTGTGTCCCAGCCTCGAGCAGTTGAATGACTGCCTCCTCTTTCTGTGTCCCCGTCCTGTTCCTGTGACCCAGTCTCGCGGAGTTGAATGACTGTCTCCTGTTCCTGTGTCCCATTCACGAGCAGTTGAATGACTGCTTCCTGTTCCTGTGTCCCAGTCTCGAGCATGTTGAGTCACTGCCTCCTGTTCCTGTGTCCCTAATCGATGTTGTGTGAAAGTAGATGTCCTCCTCCTGCTCCACAGTAACAGGCTCCAATAGGTCTGTGCTCAACTGCTGCTACTGTGGAATGGAGTTGAGGGACTGAAGCCTCTTCACATTCTTTACCGTTTTTCTTGAGTAAAAGCCCTTATACTATTTAAAATATATTTCTTCCTTCTCTCACTGTTGTAATCTCCTCTACATCAAATACTGAGGAGAAATACTTGTTTAGTGACCCTCCCATCTCCTATGGTTACGCACATAGGTAGCCTTACTGACCTGTAAGGTGCCCTATTCTCTCCCTAGTTAATATTTTGCCATTAAAGGACGTGTACTGTTGCTTCAATGCCTCGTTAACCGTATTTCTAAAGCCATCTCATGTCCATATTTTTCTGGCTGGAGTTCCCCATTGACTATACACTTACTGCCCTTATACCCCTCTCGGGACTCACTTGATCTCAGCTCTGTTTACCTGACATATGCCTCCTTCCTTACCTTGACCAGAGCATCAATATATCTAGCCATCCAGCACTCCCTGCACCCACCAGCCTTGCCCATCTCACTAATAGGAACACGATGGTTCTGGACTCTCTGACACCAAGTTGTAATCGCCTTGCATTTTCCAACCATCCCTTTACCTGTGAATAGGGTATCCTAATTAACCTTTCACAGGGCTCATCTAACACTTTCAAAATTGACCTTATTCAAAGTAGGAACTTTAATGTTTACATCAGGTCGTTCCTATTCCACAGCTAGTTTGAAACTAATATTTATGTGTAACAGATTTGAAAGTTAAATAAACACTTCCTGCCCCTCTGGAACAGGTTCGAGAGGCTGAATAGGCTCCTCCTGTCCCTCTGTAATAGACTGGAGAGGCTGAATGACCTCCTCATGTCCCTCTGAAATAGACTCAAGAGACTTCATGGCATCCTCCTGTCCCTGTGTAACAGACCCGAGACATCAAATGACACAGCAACCCGTGGATTACGCACTGCCGGTAAACTGTATCTAATGGTGGTCCAACCATTCTCAGTTACAGAAACACAGAGAACACAATGTACTCCAGGTGCCCTCTCAGTAACACCTCATACAGCTGCAGTGACACATCTCTTTGTTTTGAATGATTCTGTTGGCAAAATGTGCCAATATTCCAGTTTTCCACCTTTTCAAGTAGCAACAGACTAATATGGGCTAAATGGCTTTCTCTTATCCCTCTGTAAGGCCCATAGGAACAGAATTGTTTTGGCCAGTTCCTGAGCAGCAGTCTCAATGCTCTGTCTCAAGGTTATGAAAGGATTTGATAACAGGGCATTAAAACCATGAGTAGCCTCACACTGGTCAATAAGTACCGCACTTTGTGTTCAGGTATCTAGAAACTTGCCCACCCGACTTCTTATTATGCAGCCGATCTGTTTTTTTATATAACCGCCTCCTTTCATAAACAGAGTGGGACATATATAGACTGCTGCAGTGTTCTGTTAATATTCTCATATACAAGGAAAAAAAGATTAAAAAGATTGAAAGATTTATGGTCCATCCCTCAGCAACCCTCAACTATTCCATCCAAAACCAATAAATGAAAAGTGATGTATGGAACTTGTTAACTGAGTCTGTTTGTTCAGTGACTGTGATTAATGCCAACCTCCATGGATTCTAATTATCACAGTGGAGAGTTTCCATCTTTTAATGATAAATAGCCTCCGTACAATGTGTCAACCCACAACATGAGCGGGACCATCACCGACAGCACTGCCGGGGATCAGCAGATCCAGAGAGTGGGGCAGGAGAGATCAGACTCTTAGGAGAGAACATTAGACGGGAATGTTCCAACAATGGATCAGAATTTGAGAACATTAGACTGGAATATTCAAACAATGGATCAGAATCTGGGAACATTAGACTGGAATATTCCAACAATGGATCAGAATCTGAGAACATTAGAGAGGAATATTTCAACAATAGACAGGAGCTTATCATATTATGCTTGGTATCTTTCTGCAGTTGATTGGTTGTCATTATCATGGCGGATCTATTACGCTCTTCTCATTTTTAAATACTTCTATTATCCCTTCCTGGCTATCGTTGGTGTTCCTGGTGAGTGTCACTGTCCAGATTTTGTTTTCTATAAACCAGTTATGACTGTATTATTGTTATTTCATATAGTCTACACTTCTTGCCAAAATTATTGTTCCAGTGGAATCTCTCAATCCAGATATTCACTTTACAGACCATTACTAACTGACATCAATGAAGGTGTTCAAATACTGTCTCGCTCTCTGCTCTGGCAGTGTTATTCCGGGTCTCTATGTTGACCTATTCTGTTTCAGGGGAGAACCACAATTCATTATATCATTGCCTTTGCTGTTAAGAGCATGGAGGTCATTGTCTACTGTTCTGGTTACAAACTCCACTTCCTCTACTGTTTCCATCCCATCCCTGGACAATATCTGCAGCAGAAGCAGACACGTCACAAATGTGGGAGATCCCTTTGACACTGAGCTGATTCTTGACACCATTCCTTGACCATTTCTAACTTGAAATACTCATCACTCCAGAATATGTCTCACTGGTTTATTCCATCTGCTGTTTGAATCTTGAGATATGAAATACAGTCTTAATGAAGGCAAGAATCTGCTGCTGATGCTCCCGGCTTCAAACCTGCCCAAACAAATCTGATTCAGACTCACACCAAACTCCCACCCATCTGTCATTCATGCACGCTGACGTATATTGCTGTTGTGTCTGGCAATGCCTTTATTTTAACATTCTCAAACACTTTACCTTATCTGTCCATGAAACTTCCCTCGTTCTCTCTGTTGATTAACAAAAAGCCTGCCAGTTGTTCGTATTTAAAATTGTTTTCTTCATGTGCGTTTTTTCTCAGACAATGAGTTTCTCATTTAACCACGTCAATCACGCGCACACATGCACTCTCTCTCTCTCTCTCTCTCTCTCTGATGCACACACACACACATGAAGAGAGAGCAAACCTTCCCACTGTCGGCAGTCCCCTGATGTGAATATAGTTAGCACATGATAGTAAAGTTTGCAATACTCTCATACTGGGCAGATAGTGCAGTTTACTGAGCAACACACGAGCATGATCTGCACAGCTCTCCATGCTGGGCTGTCATCTTGTCCCAGTTAATGTTGTTTGTGGTGTTCTGTGAAGCAGACTCAGAATTTGATGTAACAAACCATTTCATTTAATCTGGCAATGCCTTTATTGAATGTTCTCATTCTTGTAATTTTACTCACGAAGATCTCACTTCTCCAATTAGTCCCACTACTCTGACTTTTTCCCCATATTTCCACAACATCTTTTCAGTTAATTAACAGTCTATTTCAGTCTTTAATGTGAATCTCTCTGTCCCTTTCTATCTTTCCCTGGCCTTGGGTTTTGGCTCCCTAGTGTATCGAGTGCTGGCATTGTGTTGCTCAGAAATAATGAAATGGGGTGTGATAAGCGGTTGTTCACTTCCTGGTATGTCCCATATGATGGTCCATGGATAGGCGTGTTTCAGAAGTTATGAGAAACATCCTTGTAACTTGGTCAGTACCTGTGGCTGTCCCTCTCTGGTGATCTTGCGATCAGTAACACGAGGAAGCCCACTGAGGAAAGGACCAGGCATCTAAATTGCCTGATAATGCTGTCACTTTTTTTTAATAAAAGGTTATTTTATCCTTTTTTTAGTAAGAGATCTTAAAGGCCAAACTGCCTACTGAAAACGGCTCAAGTAAATAAATTACGGGGCGTTTAGGGTTTTTTAAAATAAATTGTAGTAACAATGGCCAGCTGGCACAGACCAGGCTTTCTAGGTTTCTTTTTGTTGTAGCTATAACAATCACCAGGTGCTTGGGGTCCCAGAAGGTTGGAAGTTTTAGTAAATTATCCCGAGCTGCTATTCTCTCTGGAACCTCACTTGATGCTGTTTCCTCCTGGATTGGAGAACCGTATGCAAGAACACATGTCTGAATGTTTCTTTTTACCACGGGGTGTATTTAGGTGATGTTAGTATATTGGAACAGTTCATTTGTAGAAGGTACTGCATCCATTATTCGGTTAAGATTTCCAATATTTAAGTTATTCTAAATTCCTCTTCATTTTGTCTGGATTTTCATTAGAATGTTTAAATATATTGCGTTTTACTTAATGGTGAGTGGTTTGACTAGTAGCATCACATCTGGAACTCTCACTTCACATCTACCATTAAAATAAGGAAAGGTTGGCATCCAAGCTACCTTCTTAAAATAGTTTGAGGCGGTCTGGTTGGTCTATAGCAAACTGGGGTGTCTTGTCTGCTTCTAAGTCGATAATACCAAATTGGGTTTAGAATTACAATCCATACAGTATGCAAACAGGCCATTCGACCCAACATGTCCACACCGACCCTACGAGGAGTACCATACCCAGACCCATTCCTTTACCCTATTGTTACACATCTATCCCGACTAAAGCACCTAACCCACACATCCCAGAAAACTATGAACAATTTATCATGGCCAATACACCTGACATGCACATCTTTGGATTGTGGGAGGAAACCAAAGCATCCTGAATAAGCTCATGCAGACACTGGAGAGAATGCACCAGGAGACTATATGGTAGTTGCTAGTGTCTTTTTTCCCGATGTTGAATTCGGTTGGTATTTTTTGTATCAAGATTCAGTCACCAAGAGTTCTCTGGGTGTGGAAAAGTGAAGTTGGGGGTTTTACAAAAAGTAATGAAGGCAAAACTGTAGGAATTGACAGACAAGCTGGAGTTGGGGTTGCGATTATCTGTGAGAAAATGTGAGATAATTACAGCGATAGCTCAGCAATTACATTTGGTGGAAACGCCATCAGACTCTTTGGAAATGGCTGGAATTCAATTTCAAATGAGGCACGTTGAACATGAGAAGGAATTGAAACAGTTTGAATTATGGTGAAAAGTAGAAATAAAAGAAAGGGAAATGAAGAAGAAAAAGAGAAAAGGACAGAAGAAAACCAGAGAGTTTCAACTTAAGAAGTTAGCAATTAGAGAGGAAAGTTGACAGAGAGGGCGGTGATGAAGGTAGCCGGTCGGCTGCATGAGGAGGTTAGTGAGGTTGAGCAACCCTATTGTAAACAATGGCTTAATGGGGTTCTGTTTAAATGCATCCAGGCATTCTCTAAATTTGATGAGAAGGATGGGGAAGCCTTTTGAATTTCGTTTGAGAAGTGGCTAAGCAAATGCAGACACCAGTGGCCATGTGGATTTAGTTGATCCAAACAAAGCTGATAGGAATTTGCATCCCTATCGGATGAGGTATCTAGCCAGTATGGAATGTCCAGTATGCCAACTGAAAGTGCATATGAACTTGGGCCAGAAGCTGACAGACAGCATTACAGGAATCTGAAAAAGGGTCTCTGGTTAAACGCGCATTGAGTTTGAAAGGATCAAACAAAGTAATTTTGAAAAGTGGGTAAAGGTATTAAAAACAGAGCAAACCTATGACACTCTTAGAGAGATTATTATTTTGGAGAAGTTCAACAATTCACTTCCTGCAGTCGTGAGAACTCGTGTGGAAGAGCTGAGAGTTAAAGTGGCAAGTTTAGAAGCTGAAATGGCTGATGATGCTGATTGAGTTCAGAAATCAAAGTTTGGTTTCTGTGAGAGATTGAAGATTGTGTGAGATCTTCTTAAAACATATACCTGTGAAAGTAAGGTTTACTGGCATAGGCCAGTAGTAGCAGGTAAAGAGGTTAGAGCATTAAGAGGGTCGAAAACATGTAAGTCTTTTATGCTGAGACATGGGGAGCTATGTCATTCAGAAGGACTATTGAAAATATGAGAAGTGTTCCATTATGTAACGTGTGGTTGGAGAGTCCAGTGGTAACACCAACAGATTTATTCCACAATGGGAAAGGAGGCCTTCGGCTTGGTGTTGGCGTTACAACATTTCAGATTGACATTGCCAATAACATACATGAGACAAATCTTTTTCACTGATCGTGACCCCTTAAAGTTTTTGGAGAAGTTTAGGGAGAAAAATGCCAGTCTGTTTCGATTGAGCTTATTATTGTTACCATTCAATTTGAAACTACACAGGTGACAGGGCGAGAAAACCTAAATTTTGACACCTTGTGGAGACTTGGATGAAGAAAGACAAAGGCATTCTGTGGCAGGAGTAAAATGACTGAAATCGAAATAGTTGTGAACATTTGTATGCTCAGAGTCAATGTAATATACATACATATATATATATATATATATATACACACACACACACATTTCCGTCTACTAATAGAGGAATATTAGGAGGTCTAAAATGAATCCACATTTGTGTATTCATGGATTATTTTATTAAAGAATGAGTTGTGAAGATACTATCATTGTAAAACGTTTATTTTCTCTTGTGTTTTTTTTTGAAGAGAGGTTTTAAAGGCAGACGTGCAGAACTGCTGTCTGAAAACAGTTTAAGTAAATAACTGAGATTTTAGGTTTCATTAAAACGGTGATTACAATGGAAGGGCTGTGGCCAGCTCTCCCAGACCAGGTTTCCTCATTTTGTTTTTAGCTGCAGCATTCAGAAGCTGCTGGGGATCCCAGACTGGTTGGAAGTTTCAATAAATGATCCCCAGCTGCTTTTCTCTCTGAGATCTCTGTTGATGTTGTAACCTCCGGGATTGGCAAACTGCTGTAAGGATCTGTATTTGAATATACAAAGCAAAGCAGTGTAAACCAAGAAGGAGCGGTATCTATTGTTTGTGCAAGTGTTCCAACATATAAGCTCTCCCAAAATATTCTTTTCTTTGATTTTATCTTAACTAAAGCATTTGAATAGACTATATTTTGCTTAATGTTGAGTGGTTTGACCAGTCGTAACATATCTGGAACGCACACCTCCCATCTATATTCAAAATAAGGAAAGGTTTGGGTCTAAGCGGCCTTCTTAAAATATTTTGGGGAGATCTGGACTGGTCCACCACACTTGTAGCCAAGGGATTTGTGATGAATCCTGTAATTGAAAATTAAGTGGAGGGGCTGCGGATGGTTTGCTGGAGGATGTGATGTGAGCTGCCTCAGACATGCAGGGAGACCTGAGGAATTGGTGACCCAAATCTGGATGCAGCATCTGAGTCTGTTACATGAACAACAAATGGAGCAGAGGCTGCAGAGAGGGGAACTCTGAAACCGCGCAGTGAGTGTGTGTGGGGAAAGGGATCTGCTGTATCCACATTGGGTTTTCCAGGAACAGGTTCCCAAGCTTCACTTAACCCAGGAGCAGAGTGTGAGGGGACATTGATTGAACAAGGAGCTGGTCATAGAATGGTATCACCTCCACCTCCTTCAACACGACCTGCAGTTTCACACCAGGGGGAGGATGGTGCTGGCAGTGGCTGTTAGGGTCACTGTTTCTCATACAGCTTCTATGATCCAGAACATTCAGGCGGGACAAGGTGACACATCCATCATTTCCCAATATCTCAACATCATTGTCACCATTCGGTGATGGAGGATATACATGGTGGATGAGGTAAATACATTGTTTCTCCCACAGCAGGGAGCTTCCGGGTATATCCAGTATAGTGGGATTTCCGATGGTGTACAGTGCATCTGCAGAGTACCCATGTCAATGGGGAGAGGATTTCTCTCTCTATTAACGTAACACATGCACAGTATATCATGTTGGTGAATACCCACTGTCCTGGCAGCAGTCATGGCCTCTTCATTCAGAAGCAGTCAGCCATTTTCATCGTCATCGGGTCTCCACGTGGAAAGAAATGAATATATCTTGGATAAAGGACATCCTCTTGATGCAGGTTTCAAAACACCATCCCCACCATCAATCAACCACATCAAAGTTTTCCATATGTACGGAGAGCAATGGGGTCACTTTGAGTGTCTGGGAGCTGACAAACAGGGATGGAGCAAAACCTGCCATTTCTGAACGGGTCTGAGTGAACCTCCCAGTACACAGTATTACTAAGTCCTGTAATCTCTCTCCATTTCAGTAACATACTGCCTTCCATTATTTCTGTAAATGAAATGACAGTTTATATCATGTTAGATTCCACCTGACAAACTATTATCTATTGTCTTTACGTCTCTGAATCTATTTGCAGACTCTCCACCCTCACTTGATAACTTAATCTCTTGCTTATCACAGCGACATCACCAAACTCAGCATCTGTATATCTGTTCCATCTTCCTGATCATTAATATAGAATGTAAATAGTTGAGAACCCAGCGCTGGTCACTGTGTGGCGCGACTGGTTACGTTCTCTCTAACTGATTTATCCTGAGTGCCTGCTTCCTGTATGATACCCAATCCTCCCTCATTCCTATGCACACAGTTGAAGAGTTGAATAAGAACAATGCGCATCTGTGAGGAAGCCAACCGCTCGATGAGTCTGATGTCAACTCGGCCTCTATTCCCTTTTCGTGCCATCTCTCCAACCTAACACTCTAGTCTCTTGTTGTAGATTGCGCCACATGAAAAAATAATCCACCCACGTCTACACTTTCAATTACTTATCGAATTTTACAGAACTCAATGAGATTTCCTTTCATTCTTATAAACTCGAGCGTGTAGGCCTAAACTGCTCAATTACCCTTCATAAGACAAACACTTCAAATATGGAATCAATCTAATGAAGCTTTTCTGAATTGCCTCCAATGGAAATATCTCATTCTGCAGGACACCCAAACTGTACTCCAGTTGCAGCCTCACAAATGCCTTGCATAGCTACACTAACACTCCCTACTCTATCCTTTTATAAATAAACACTGAAATTATGCTTGCTTTTCTCATGACTTGCAGTACCTGTATGCAGGTTTTCTGTGATATGCAAGCAGACACCCAGATCCCTCTGCACCTAAGCACTTTGAACTTTCTCGCCATTTAGATAATAATTTGTCTCTCCATTAATACTGACCAACTTGAATAGCATTGTTTTTTCTCAAGGTTTGTGAAGGTTTGTAGCTCAGGTTGAGATTTGGGGTGTATGTTTGCTCCTTGAGCTGTAGTTTTGATATCCAGACGTTTCCTTACCTGGCTAGATAACATCATCAGTGGCGACCTCCAAGTGAAGCGAAGCTGTTGTCTCCTGCTTTCTATTTATATCTTTCTCCTGGATTTGGTTTCTGGGGTTTGTGGTGATGTCATTTCCGGTTCGTTTTGAGGAGTTGATTGATGGCATCTAGATTTATGTGTTGTTTATGGCGTTTTAGTAGGAGTGCCAGGCCTCTAGGAATTCTCTGCCATGCCTTTGCTTAGCCTGTCCCAGGATAGATGTGTTGTCCCAGTCAAAATGGTGGATTTTTTCATCCGTGTGTAGGGCTATGAGGGAGAAAGGGTCGTGTCTTTTTGTGGCTAGCTGGTGTTCATGCATCCTGGTGGTTAACTTTCTTCCTGTTTGTCCTACGTAGTGTTTGTGGCAGTCCTTGCATGGAATTTTGTAGATGACGTTGGTTTTGTCCATGGGTTGTACTGTGTCTTTTAAGTTTGTTAGTTTTTGTTTGAGAGTGTTGGTGGGTTTGTGTGCTACTAGGATTCCAAGGAGTCTCGGTAGTCTGGCTGTCATTTCTGAAACCTCTTTGATGTATGGTAAGGTGGTTAGGGTTTCTGGCTGTGTTTGGTCTGATTGTCGTGGTTTGTCCTTGAGGAATCTGCGCACTGTATTTCTTGAGTGTCCGTTCATCATGAATACGTCGTATAGGTGGTTCTCCGCTGTTTTGCGTATCTCGTCTGAGCTACAGTGTGTGGTGGCTTGTTGGAATAGTGTCCTGATACAGCTTCGTTTGTGTGTGTTGGGATGATTGCTGGTGTAGTTAAGTATTTGGTAAATATTTGTCGGTTTTCTCTATATGCAGGTTTGTAGTTCTCCATTGTCATTTCTTTCGACTGTGACGTCCAGGAATGCAAGTTTGTTGTCGGTTTCTTCCTCCTTGTTGACCTTTATGCCTGTAAGAGTGTTGTTGATGATGTTAAATGTCTCTTCTATCTTGTTTCATTTTGTGATGCCAAAAATGTCATCTACGTAGTGAACCCAGATATTTCGTTTGATGATTGGTAGGGCTGTTTGTTCTAGTCCTTGCATTACCGCTTCTACTATGAATCCTGATAAAGTGGAGATCCCATGGGTGTGTCGGTGGTTTGCTTGTAGACTATGTTTTTGAAGGTGAAGTGGGTGGTGAGGCACAGGTCCATTAGCTTCATGATATTTTCGTTGGTAATGTGATTGATGGCGGTTGGTGTGTGTGTGATGGTCTCTTCTAAAAGTGTGGTAAGTGTTTCCGTTGCCAGGTCGCTGTTAATGGAGGTGAACAGTGCTGTTATGTCGAATGAGATCATTGCTTCGTCTTCCTCTATGTTGGCGTTTTTGATGATTTTTAGGACTTCCTGGGTGGAATGGATGGAGTGTTGTGAATCTTCTACTAGGTATTTAGTCTTGCGTGTAGTTCTTTGGCTAGTCTGTAAATTGGTGTTCTGGGTAGTGAGACTATAGGTCTGACGGGGGCTCCTGGTTTATGGATTCTTGGTAGTCCGTAGAATTGTGGGGTATTGGTCCCATTGGGTTTCATTTTCTGGAATTCTGTCTTGTTTAATTGTCCGGAATTGTGTTATTTTCTTAGGAGATAAGTAATTTTGTTTTCTAGTTGTGTGGTCGGGTCAAGCGCCACCTGTTGGTAGGTGTTGGTGCCTGCGAGTAGTGCATTAGCTTTTTCTATGTAGTCCCTTCTGTTCAGGATGACTGTGAGCGACCTTTGTCTTCAGGTAATATAATGATGTCTTTGTCTTTTTTGAGGTTTTCTAGGGCTTTCTTTTCTTGTGTGGTCAGTTTGTTTCCTACCCTCTTTCGGCTGAGAATAGGTGCAACTGTCTGTCTGATCGTTTGTTGTGTTTCTTCCATGAGATTGTTGCCCTTCAATGTGGTATCTAATGCCGCAAGTAATTCCTTCTTGTCAGCGTCTCGGTAATTGAAATTTCATCCTTTGACTAGTCCAGCTTTTTCTGTGTCTGATAGGGTCCGGTCTGATAAGTTCTTTATCCATGCCCCTGTGTTATCGGTTTTGTGTTTTTTTTGTGAGTTTGTCCAGTTTTTTCTTCACGTCCCGATTTTTCTTTATCTGTCTTTGTCGGTGTTTGGTGTTGATGGCTTGTTCTATCACGTCTGACCATACTTGGTTTGTTGCTTGTTTGAATAACGGCTTTTGGCGCGCAATTTCCCGTTTGTATTTTCAGAGTCTGTGGTGGGCATCATTGATTAATTCTCGGAGCATTCTGCGGCCGTTTCGTTCTGTTAAACTTTTGGCTTGAGGTGTTTTTATCGGCGTTTATATTGCAGACATTTTGGCAGTAGTTGTTTTCTTAAACATTCACGCAGGAAGTACAGTTGTTTGCGATTGGAACTCTCTCGGATGGCATTCCTTTCCCATCTACGGGCAAGTTGTAGCGTGTTGCGCCCATGGCTTTTGCAAGGTTTGTGAAGGTTTGTAGCTCAGGTTGAGATTTAGGATGTTGGTTTGCTCGCTGAGCTGTAGGTTTGATATCCAGACGTTTCATTACCTGGCTAGATAACATCAATAGTGGCGACCTCCAAGTGAAGCGAAGCTGTTGTCTCCTGCTTTCTATTTATATCTTTCTCCTGGATGGGGTTCCTGGGGTTTGTGGTGATGTCATTTCCGGTTCGTTTTCTGAGGAGTTAATAGATCGCATCTAGATCTATGTGTTTGTTTATTTCGTTGTGGTTGGAGTGCCAGGCCTCTTGGAATTCTCTGGCATGTCTTTGCTTAGCCTGTCCCAGGATAGATGTGTTGTCCCAGTCGAAATGGTGGTTTTTCTTTGTGGTGGCACTCCAAACACAACGCCAGAAATAAACATATAGACTTAGATGCCATCTATCAATCTCTCAGAAAACGAACAGGAAATGACATCACCACAAACCCCAGGAACCCCATCCAGGAGAAAGATATAAATAGAAAGCAGGAGACAACGGCTTCGCTTCACTTGGAGGTCGCCACTGATGATGTTACCTCGCCAGGTAATGAAATGTCTGGATATCAAACCCACAAATCAGGGAGAAAACATACACCCTAAAAGCCCCATATATCTTCACTTTAATTTTCCTTGCTAAATGTTGGCCCATTCACCCAACCTATCCATATAGATTTAAAATCTCTTGCACCATCATTCTGAAGCAATTTCCCATCGATGTTAGTGTCATCTGAAAATGTGGCATCGTATTTTCGATCCCATCAACAGAGTACAGTCATCCCATCGATCGCAAATGGTTGAGGCATGAGTACTGAAATCAATGTCACCCCACAAATTGCATTTCCAAAAGAAAATTATACATTTATTCCATCTGACTCCATTTTGTTGGTTAACCAATCCTCCATTCAAGCTAATAAATTACTCCTAGACCCATGTTGTCGGATATTACCACTTACTCTTTGGAGAAGCAACACATCCAATGCCTTCAGGAAGGCCAGATATGTTCCATCTCCAGTATTCCCACGATCCACCTTGTTTGTGATATCTTCAAATAACTCAAGCAAACAATTCAAACACGGTTTAGCCTAAGTAAAACCATGTTGACTCAGATGAATTGTGGTTTAACTTTGCAAATATCTTGAACAATGGACTCTAACAATTTGCCTTAAATTACAATAGTTTATTGTTACACTTTCGTCCCTAATGTATACCATTATTACAAGTTCTTCCCTTTCTTAAAGCTTTACGTTTTCTTTGAATTCCTGTTTAAAAGGCACACGTTTTTAAGAGATCTGGTCCAAATGCTGTGTAAGAGCCACGTGTGGCTGAATGGACTCAACATCCTGCTGGTGTACACACTCGATGGGCTGATGTCTTTCTGGTGTTCCCATGTTACCATCTCCAAGGCCAGAATGACATCCTCCTGTTGATGCTTTAGAGGATTGGGAGATTATGGAATCTTACTGTTGCTGTGTAACATTTTGTGGGGCTGATGGGTCTTCTCATACTTCTCTATAACAGGTGGAAATACTGAACCGTCTCCTCATCCAGAGATGGGACCGAGGGATTGATTGGTCTTCTCTTGTTCCCACACAACAGCGATGTGTCTAAATTGCCTCTTCCTTTCTCATGAAAGAAGTGTCAGATAGTTTTTAACCCTTATCCAATTCTCTTGCAATAGGCTCGGTGAGTCTGAATGGCCTCCTGTTATCCCAGTGTAACAATCTCCACTCACTGTGTGACCTCTTCCAGTTCCTATGTTACAGACTTGAGGAGGCTGAATGGACTGATCCTGTTGCTGTTTAACAGGATACTGGTGCAGCATGGCCTAATGTTATAGGCTCGACTGGCTGATTGGCCTCCTTCTCTAAATGTATATCAGGCTCCAGGGGCTGAATAGCCTCATCCTGTTTTGGTGTAACAGGGTCGAAGGTCTGAATATCCTCCTGTTGTTCCTGTGTAACAGGCTGGAGAACGGAACGGATTCCTCCACTATCTGTGTAATTCACTTCACTCGTTCACTCCTTCTGCCATTTATGTTCAAATAAGATCATCTTGAATCTTTGTAAACTCCAATGGCTACTGGGTCAACCTGATCATCATTTCATTATAAGCTAGCACCTTCATTGCAGGAATCAGTTGAGGGAACCATCTCTGAGCTGCTTCCAATATAACAACATCCTTTCTTCATTGAAGAGATTAAATCTGTACACACTACTCTAGATACGATCTCACTAAGAGCCTGTACAACAGCAGCAACACTTTACCGGCCTGCTGGAAGGTTCCCACCTAGGTTAGAGCAGTCTCAGCTCTCTGGGGGAATACAGAGCATTGTTGGAAGATCATTGTCCTTCTCTACTCCACTGCATAACGGGAGATCTGGAGTAATTAAAGTTTGAGAAGATCATAAATGATGGGACGAGATGATCTCTACCATCAATCTCCCCAGAGCCCACATCGTTCAGATTCCACAGAATCTAGTAAGGTGGAGATTTAAAAAAAGCAAGGAGGAGCAAACATTGATGGGAGTTATATATCAAAGTGAAAGCTGCAATACACATATTTTGGTTATGTTATAAAACAGGAAATGAGATATACACATTTGTGGCTACTGCAGTGATAATGTACTGTTTAAGTTATATCTAAACTGTGTTAACCCAATTGAACGCTAATGCTGGGAAAAATGGATTTCACGACCACGTGTGAGATGGTTTACATGAGCATTATGTTAAGCACTGAGCTCGAGATCATGTTATTTAGGAATTGGTGTTGAGTGATCAGAAGTGCTAATTTAAAAATTTGCCAGAAAGGACCTTTTGGGAACAGTGCCCACAATGCACTGGGTTTCTTTTATGATGTTTGAGTACACGGCAGTTTTTGTTTTATTTGAAGTAACTGTTATAAATCTGAGTCATGCAAGCCATCAAGGTGTGAGGAGAACGTCGGGACTACAGATGCTGGAGATCAGAGGCGAAGAGTGTGGTGATGGAAAAGCACAGCCAGGCAGCATACTAAGAGCAGATAAATCGATGTTTGGGGCATAAGCCCTTCATCAGGAATGAAGCTTATGGGCCAAGGTGGCTGAGGGATAAATGAGAAGGGGGTGCTGCAGGGGGGAGATTAGCAGGGATTGCGGTAGGTAGGTGAAGGTAGGGTTGAATGTGATAGGTGATGAAGGGAGACAGACCGCCTCATCTACTGCATCCATTGAACCCAATGTGTTCTTCTCTACATTGGCGAGGCAGAAGGTCACCTTGTGGAACATTTCAGAGAACATCTCTGGGACAGCCTCATTGAACAATTTCATCGCCTTGTGGCTGAGCACTTTAACTCCCCTTCCCACTCTGCCAAGGACATGAGAGTCCTGGACCTGCTCCATCGCCAAACCCGAGCCACCAGAAGCCTGCAGGAAGGAAGCCTCCTCTTCTGCCTTGGGACCCTCCAAACACAGGGGATCATAGTGGATTTCCCCATTTCCCCTAATCCCACCCTATCCCACTCCAACCCTCCAAGTCAGCATCGCCCTTTTGTACATTCCTATGCGTCTACCTTCCTTGCTATCAATCTGGTCCAATCTCCTCTCCGAGTATCACTTTCAACCCCACCTTCACTTACCTATTTGATGAAAGGAAGCAGCTTAGAAAAATGCCAAGTTGTAGCAATTCAGTGCATTCAGAGAATTATAGGACCCAGCAAAGGATGACCAAGAAACTGAGAAGAAAATCGAAAAGAGAAAAAGCATGCAAACGAAAGAAAAACATAAAACTGCTAAAAAGCATCTATCAAGGTATGAAAAAAAATAAAAACAAGGTCAAATGTGGAACAGTTGGTGTGCGTTCAGGATAGTTTATTGCAGAGAACAGAAAAATCTCAGGGAAAAGAAACAGTTTATTTGCATCTATCTTCATTGGAAGAATGTCCAGAAATTCTTCCAGAAATACCAAGTGACCATGGGACTTGTGTAAGTAAAGTCTAAGATTATTCTTATCAATGTTGAGGTCATCTTTGTAAAGAAAGCTGGATTGAATATTTATAAATCTGACAGACCAGGTGTACTTCATACAAGGATTTATGAGGAAGCAGCAATAGACATGTTGATTGCATCGTGGATTTTTACTTTATCTTCCGACACATTCTCGAAAGTCATTTAGCCAATCTGTGTAAGGCAAAGGTTACAAATATTATCCAACCGTTTAAGAAAAGATGAAGATGGGGAGGGGTGAACTACAGAGCAGTTATCTTGTCATCCGCCGTCGGGTGTCTGTTGGAGTCGATTACAAAGAACATGCGACTAGACATGTAGAAGGTAATAACATAACTTGGGAGTGTGAGAATATACCGATGAAAGGAAAACCAGAAGTGGCAAACATTTTTTTTGGAATGGTTTGAAGATGATTCTTGTGGACATAGGTAATGAAGAAGCAATGGATAACGTAGAGTTGAATATTCATGAGATTTTTTAAAAAAACTCACAAAGTAAGCTCATAAGAAAAGTTAAAGCGAGAGGTATTAGGAAGAACATATGAAAATAGCAAAGAAAAAATTAGTTTTACATTCAGGTGATTGTAATTGGAATATAGAAGACGTCATGCACCAGTTGTATCGAGTGTTCATGAGAGTATTTTGTATTGTTCGGAGTCCCAATCTAAGAAATAAGATATTGACTACAGAGGAACTGCAAAAGGTATTATTCAGATTCCTCCCTAAAACGGCAAGATTTTCTGATCTGGAAACTCACCCTGTGATCTCGAGTTTTGAAACATGAGAGGTGGTTGCAGTGAAACTTAGAAACACAGAGGCGACTGAATAACAGGGACATGGAGAAGTACAAGTAGGCGAGATCTGTGAGAATCCCACGATATTCTACACGGACAAGTAGAGCAGAATAATCAGCAAACAGTTAGTGTCCATTAGAAACCAAAGGGGCAATCTGTGTGTCAAGCTGGAGAGCATTGATGGATTGTTACATGAGACCTTCACATCTATTTTACTTTAGAGACGGAGAAGCCAAGTACAGAATTCAAGGAGATGGATGGGGAAACTCTTGAACAGATTGATGTAAAATACGAGAAAGGATTTGAGGCTTTGTTCTGTATAAATTTGGACCTATCTCCATGTCTGAATGAGTTGTATCACAGGCGGCGGTTGGGGTGAATGGAGGAAAGACCCTGACTGAATATTTTAATTAGGATCTGACCATAGGGGAGGTGCCAGAGAACTGGAAAACTGCTAACACGACTCCACTTCACACTTCGGGTGGGAGAGATAGACCAGGGAACTATAGACGAGCGGGTATTAGGTCACTGTTAAGGAAACTACTGGAGAAAATAGGGAAGGAGAAAATTGAACTCCATTCAGAGTCTCAAGGTCTGATCAGGGATAATCCATCATGACTTAATCAGAAGGAAGTGACATCTAATGGATGTGATTGAATTAGTTTGAGGAGGTCGATTGTTTAGCTTTATAGGAAAGCCTTTGACAAATTTCCAGCTGGGAAACTGAAAAATAATGTAAAGTCTCACAATATAAATGATAACTTGACAAGTTACAACGAAAATTGTCTTAGTGGCAGGAGGCAGAGGGTAATGAGAGAAGGCTGTTTGTGTGACTGGAGACCAGTGTCCCCTGGTGTACCACAGAGATCAGTGATGTGTCCCTTATTGTTTGTGTTATTCATAACAAAAACAAATGTGAATGTGGAGGGGGCTCGGTGGAGAGTGTGGAAGGTGTGATAAGTAAGTGTATGTTTGACATAAAGATTGACCGGTTGGTTCGCAGTGAGGAGGAAGGCCTTAAGTTACAGGAAGATGCAGATGAAATGGTCAGATAGGCAGATACATGGCGGATGGAATGTAACCCTGATAAATATGAGGGGATGCACATTGGGAGAAGGAACCAGGCAGGGGAGGACTCAATGAATGGCAGCACACTGGGAAGCTCAGATTGTCCTTCTCCACACATCCCTGAATGTGACTGGACAGGTTAATGCTTAAAAATGTGTTGCTGGAATTGCACAACAGGTCAGGCAGCATCAAAGGAGCAGAAGAATTGACGTTTCGGGCAGATTCCTGAGAAGTGCTTATGCTCGAAACGGCGATTCTCCTGCTCCTTTGATGCTGCCTGACCTGCTGCGCTTTTCCAGCAACACATTTTTAAAGCACTGATCTCCACCATCTGCAGTCCTCACTTTCTGCTGGGCAGGTTAATGGACAAGTTAAGAATTGGACCTTGAGTATTGTGTTTCCTAATCAGGGTGGAGATATAAGACCTATACATGGCTTTGGTTCGGCCAAAATGGAATACTGTATGTAGCTCTGGGAGCCACATTCCAGGAAGGATGTGATTGTACTGGAGAGGGTGCAGAGGTGATTCACCAGGATGTTCCCTGGGGTAAAGCATATCAGCTATGGAGAGAGGCTGGATAAGCTCGGGTTGTTTACTTTGGAGCAGAGAAAGCTGAGGAGTCAGTGATTCAGAAGGGTAAGATTATAAGCGACACGGACAGGGGGGATAGACAGCAACTGTTCCTTTTAGTCAGAGGGTCAAGAACAAAGGAGCACACTTTTAAAGTGAAAAGTTTGAGGTTCAGAGATGATTTAAACATTTTTTCACCTCGAGGTGTGGGCTTCTGGGATTACTTCCTGAGAGGGGAATTATCACGAGCAACCTCACAATCGTTAAAAAGTGCTTGGATAAGCAGTTTTAAGTGTCGTAACATTCCAGGCTATGGGACTTCTGTAGAAAGTGGGACTAATATAGATCGTGCTGTACTTCTGTTGGCACAGAGTCTTTGCTCCAGTAAGTGTACCATGTGGAAGGTCAATTATTGGAGCATTTTAAGGCAGGAATTGATGGGTTTCTGAAGAGTTATATTCATAAGGGTTATAAGTGTGAACTGTAATAGCTTGTTAAATTATGTCAATGTGAAAAATATGAGAAAACAAGTGTAGTTTCCTTACAGTTTGGAAACAGAGAATGGAGAATGGGGAACAGGGAAATGGCAGAACTATGAAGCCACTACTTCAGTTCTGTCCTCACAAAACTTTCTAACAATATAAGGAAAACCAAGTCTGATGTGGGAAAATGATAGAGTACGTGGAACATAGAACATAGTAAGTAAATGGTTTAGCAGAAATTATTGTGGCTGAAAGTAATAGTCATAGACAACACTAACATAGATTTATGAAATGGGAATTATGTTTGAGAAGCAGACTGGCTGACAAATGAAAGAGCAGTAATGGATGTAAAACATTTTGATTTTTAGGAAAATGCTGGGAAAGCTCCAAGCCCAATTTGTCATATCAAATCTGAGTGGATAGGGGCGAATATATGGGCATGTTTCTAGAATGGGACAGCTGGCAGGAAACAGTGAATAGAAATAAACAGACTCGTGAAGCAGCAGCCTGACATTGTCTGTAAGGTATGATTCTGTGAGTATGGCCATGTCCCAGACACCCCATTACCTTCCCTGGATATCTCCTGTCTCATCAGCAGGACGGACACAGCAGAAGTGGCGGCACAGTGGAATACAGTTGGAAGGGAATTGCTCTTGGAGTCCTCAACAATGACTCCGTATCCCATGAAGTCTCATGGCATTAGTTTACACATGGGAAAGGAAACCTCCTGCTGCTTACCATGTACCAGCTTCTTTCAACTGATGTATCAGTACTCCTCCATGCTGAACAACACTTGGAGGAAGCGCTGAGGGTAGCACGGATGCAAGATGTACTCTGGGTAGGGTATTTCAATGTTCACCACCAACAGTATCTCAGCTACAGCATTATTGATCAAGAAGGCTGGGTCCTAAAGGATATAACTGCTAGAGTGGTTCTGCGGCAGGTGGTGAAGGAACCAACAAGAGGAAAATGTATATTTGACACAGCCTTACTAATCTGCCAGGTGCAGAAGTATCTGCCTATGACAGTATCGTTAAGAGCGGCCACCGCATAGTCATTTTGGAGACAAAGTCACACCTGCACATTGAGAATAACATTCACCATTTTGGGTGGTGCTATCACGGTGCAAAATAGGACAGACTTCGAACAGATCTAGCAGCTCAAATCTGGATGTCCATAAGGTGTTGTGGGTCATCTATAGGAGCGGAATTGTACACCCGCACAACCTCATGACCTGGCATATCCCCCTCACAACAATTACCATCAATCCAGAGGATCAGCATTGGTTCAATGGAGTGTGCAGGATGGCAAGAGCAGCACTGGGCATACCTGACAATGAGGTGTCAGCCTGGTGAAGCCACCAAACAGGACTACTCGTGGGCCAAACAGCATAAGCAGTAAGTGATAGACAGAGCTAAGCGATCCCACAAGCAAAGGATCAGATCTAAGCTCTGCAGTCCATCCACATCTAGTCGAGAAACGTTGGGGACAATTTAACAATTCACTGGAGGAAGAGATTCTGCAAATAACCCCTTCCTCCATGATGGAAGAGCCCAGCACGTCAGTGTATAAGATAAGGCTGATGCACTTGCAACAATCTTCAGTCAGAAATGCTGAGTGGATGATCCATTTCAGCCTCCTCCAGTGGTCCTCAGCGATTCAGTTACCAGTCATCAACCAATTCGATTCAGTCTACGCGACATCCAGAAGCGGTTGGAGATACGGGAAACTCCATAGGGTCCATAATCTGACAACATTCGGGCAATAGTACCGAAAACTTGTGCTCCATAACTTGCCACTCCCCGACCAAACTGTTTCAAAACAGTTACAACAATGGCTTTTCCTGATTATGTGGAAAATTACCCCAAGTATCTCCTGTATATAAAAAGCAGAACAAATCCAATCCGGCCAATTACTACTCCATCAGTCTACTCTCGATCATCAGTAATGTGGTGGAAGGTCTCAGTGCTTTGAAGCAGCAACCTCCTCATCAATACCCTGTCAATGACGCGCAGGTTATGCTCCCCAAGGGTCACTCAAATCCTGACGTCATTACCTTGGTTCAAACATGGACAAAAGAGATGAATTCCAGAGGTGGGGTGAGAATGACAGCCCTTTAATCAAGGCGGCCTTCGCCCCTGTGTGGTATCAAGGGGCCTTAGAAACACTGGAATCAATGGGTATCGGGGCAAACTCCCCGCTGGTTAGAATCATACCTGAAACTTAGGAAGATGGTCATGGTTGATGAAGGACAGTCAACTCAGCTCGATGTCTGTAGGAGTCCCTCGAGCAGTGAACAGAAACTTCTTCAGGGCTGCTTCATCAATAAACTTCCCTCCATGTTAAGGTCAGAGGTGAGGATGTTCGCCAGTGATTGTTCAATGTTCTGCAACATTTGTGGCTCCTCAGATACTGAAGCAGTCCATGTTCAAACACGACAAGATCTGGACAGTATCCAGGCTGGCAAGTGGCAAGTAATGTTCAGCCCACACGAATGCCAGACCATGACCATCACCAATAAAATACAATCTAACCTGCCCCTTGGCATTCAATGGTGGTACTATCACTGTATCCCCCAGTATCAAAGTCCTGGTGGGTAATCATTGCTCAGAAACTCATGGTCTCCTCAATGAACACTGGAACGATAAGAGCAAGTCCGAAGCTAGGAATGCTGCGGCGAGTAACTCACATCCTGACTTCCAAAATTCTGTCCATCATCTACAATGCATGTCAATACAATATAGGTCAGAAGTGTGACAGAAGACTCCCAGTTTGCCTGGATGAGTGCAGCCCCAACAACACTCCAGAAGCTTTATACCATCCAGGACAAAGCAGCAAGTTTGACTGTCCCTTCATCCACAATGCTCCACCATCAACGCGCAGCAGCAGCAGTGTTTTACTATCCACATGCTGCAATGAAATGATTCACCAAAGATCCTCAGAAACCATCTCCCAATTCATGACCACTTCTATCTAGAAGGACAAGGGCTACAGATGTATGGAAATACCATCATCTTTAGTTTCCCCTCCAAGCCATTCACCATCCTGACTTGGAAAGATATCACAGCTCCTTCACAGTCGCTGGGTCAGAATCCTGGGATTCTCTCCCTAATGGCATTGGAGGTCAACCACAGCAGGTGGACTGCAGTGTCCAACAAGGCAGCTCACCACCACCTTCTCAAGGGCAACTAGGGACAGGCAATAAATGCTGGCCCAGCCAGTGACACCCAGATTGACGAAATACAGAAATAGAAATTAACAGAGGACGGTTGCTGAGGTATCACAGAGATCGGTTTTGGGGCCCAGCTGTTCACAATGTCCTTTAAATATTTGGTTGCTGGAATCAGATGCAATACATCCCAGCCTGCTGACAGCACTAATGGATGTGGGATTGTGAGTGGGTGCGGAAGATGTAAAAAAGCACCAAGAAGACTAAGACAAATGGAGTGAATGGGTAAATACGTGACAGATGGAGAACAATGTGGATAGAGGTGACGGTGTGCCCTTTGGTGGAAATGATAAACTGGAATCCTACAATTTGAAAAGGATTGGTTGAAACACGTTGATTTACAAGGGGACATATGCTCCTTTTTGTTGTTTCCTTCTGCATCAACCTCTGAGGTCCCTGCAGCGCAGTGAGTTCTGTAACCAGAAGTCAATACTGGGCATGGCATTGACACGCTGACCAGTGTACACAGACCCACCAAGTGGGGAGCTATAACACGGAAAAGGATCTGCATATCCTTGTACATATGTCGCTGAAAGCAATATTGCAGAAACAGAAAGCAGTAAAGAAGAATAATGGTGTGTTGACCTTCATTTCAGGGGGATGTGAGTCCAGGAGAAAGGGTGTGTTACTGCAGCTGTACAGGGCTTTGGAGACATCCCATCTCGAGTATTGTGCAATATTGTGTGCAGGCTTGGTCTCCTTACCTAATAAAGGACCAACCTGACATTGAGGGAGAGCAGTGAAGGATGACCAGACTGATCTCTGGGATGACGGGCTTGTTGTGGGAGCAGATTTTGGGGCATATTCCATGGGATTTAGGAAAATGAGTGGAGATCTCCGTGAAATATACAAAACTCTGCCAGGGTGAGACAGATTAAAAGCAGGGATGATATTCCCCTGGCTGGGATGACTAAAGCAAGGAACTACAGTATTAGGTAAGGCAGGTCACTCTGCAATGAGATGAGAATAAATGTCTGCATTCACTGACTGGTGACCCTGGGGAATTCACTCGCACCTGGAAACTGAGACACTGATTATAAGTAAGGACTTAGAGACAGTAAAGGGATGGTGGGAGAGCAGGAGTACGGTGTGGAAATGAAGGGCCAACCATCATTATATGGAATTGGTTCGCAAACTCAATGGACCAAACGTACTACTGCATTTCCTATTTTAAATTTTCCCAAGGTTACTCGCAATAACGGATATGTATATCATGTGGGGTAATTGCATTGAGGAGATTTTTTTTTCCATGAACTAGAATGGGGGAGGCTCAATGTGTTGTATGACCTACTCCTTTCCCGCTGTTTCTGTTCAGTCTGTGGGAAAGATCGGTAAATGTTGTCACAAGTTCTCAGATGTAAGGAAGGAGGTCTCTGCAGGGTCGACAGGAATTTGTTCCCATTCCCTTTTCCGACACTGATGCTGAGGCCGGGTGTTCTGTCCGGTTTCATCCTTTCAGACCTCGGAGTAGTTTGATACAAATGAGTGCCTTGCTTGGCCGTTTCAGAGACAATTGAAATGTTTATCACGTGTCAGGGTCTTCGGAGTCAGTTTTAGGCCAGCCCAGGAAATCACGGGAGATTCACTCCCTAAAAGTACATTGGAGAAGGAAGTTCTGTTTACAATCGATATTGACTTCAAGGTCACTGTTACTGACCACAGATTTTAGATCTCGATATTTTATTAATTGTCTTTAACTTCCACCCGCTGTCAGAGCATTAGCCTGGTCTGGATTAGTAATCCAGTGACATTTCCACAACAGCACCATAACCACATGGGGACCTGTCAGAGACAACACTGAGCAGGGTATTTCTGTGCTGCATGACAGCTCTGACAAAAACAACTCCCACCAATTTGACTGTGGTGATGGGACTGAGGTGTTGGTAAAATATCAGATTGTAATTATTCCCGTTTTAGGGAACGGGACTTAGCTGAGTAATTTTCAACATTGTTAGGGAGATGTCAGAGTTGGAGCTGGAATGAGAAAGCTCCCCCATAGACACGGCTTGTTGTGCAGCACAAGTCTTCAGTCCTATTGCAGGAATGGTGTGCTGGCCCATTGCCTGTGTCATATCTCCTGAGTTCAGCTGTTTCGTCATGTCACGTGCAGCGAATCACATTAGTTGAAGACTGGCATCTGTGATTTTGTGGGCATCATGGCGAGGGTGAGGATTATCATCGATTCAACACTTCTGGCAGAAGTTGGTGCAGATAAAACATCCTTCTCTTTTACACTGATGTGCAGGTCTGTTCCATTATTTAGGATGGGGATGTTTGTGGAGCCCTCTCCTCCAGTCATTTGTTTAATCGTCCATCACCATTTATAACTGAATGTGGCAGGACTGCAGGGCTTCGTTCTGATCTGTTGGTCAAGTCAGGTAGCTTTAATGAGTTAGCATCAGGTTAAGGTTCATGTGATTCTGACTCTGACATGTTCCCCCACACTCGTCACTGAGCAATAGATGGTGTTGATGGTAATGGCAGACTGAGGTGTTATCCTGGCAAAAAAGTTACAGGTTGTGGTTGGATGCTGTTCTGCTTCTCCCGCTGCTGTGGTCTAAAGCACTACATGAATACGCAGTTTCCAGCTGCAATATCTGCAATGCAATTCTGCTGTCTGTTCCCCAATTCTCACTGAGACCCTTTCACCCATCAGCCCTGCACTCAGTGACCTAACTTGGTTTCTGATGTGGAAATACTTCAATTTTCAAACTCTCATTCTGCTGAGGGTCTGTCTCCCCGGGTCTTGCCTCCAATCTGACACATTCTGCAAAAGTACTTAACTGATCTTAATTCAAATGTTTAATTCACCTGAATCTTTTTCCTTGAGAAATACAATCTTCTGTGTTTAAAGTGATTATTTTTCCTCTGTTTCTTTCCCTAATCATGATTAAGAGCTCTGTAGTGTCAGTGATACCAGAGTTATGTAGTTTCAGAGCCAATGAATTCTCTGGATTCCCAATCATCTTCACCACATTGTATATATTCTCTTTTGAATTGATGCCTTAACACTCATGGCTGCCTTGTCCTCCCATGAGTATGTTTCATGTTCTTGAGGTTGCATTTCTTGTATTATCTTCCAAATTATCCCCAGAACCTCCTCCCATTGCTGCTCCATGGTCTTTCCTGCTCAGCTCCCCTTCCAATTAACTCTGGCCTGCTACGCCCGCATGTCTTTGTAGTTACATTGCTTAATTATAACCACATTACATCTTGAAGAGATGTAAACTAAAAGAATGAGCTTTGAGAGATGGGACACGAAGAATAATTGCTGGAATTCTAAACCAGCTACAAAGGGAGAATGAGAGAGAGAGTATATAGATATGGAGATATGGAAAATGAGAAAACCACATTCTCGAAAGAAGCAGATGAACATCCTCCAATATTTTTGCAATGCCTGTGTGCTGTGGTATTTATACAGTGCACGTACAGCAGAGTATTATCTTCAAATGCTAAGTCTGATGCCAGAATATTTGTCTGCAATGATATGACAGACACTAGCTTTGGAAAGAACCCAGCAGGCCAATATATTGAAATAAGTTGGGACACCAGAATCAAGAATTTGGAGCACACATCCTGGTAAGAATGAGAAATTAGAGTTGGGAATCCCAGAAAAAGAGGGAACGTTGAGAGGATCAAATAATGTTTTAATATTTTATCAATTTTATACATCATTTGTGACTTATCTGCACACACACACATTGATTAAACAGTATATATACTATCTTTTTTCCACCATTGAAACTGTCCTGTTGTTGTGTTATGAGGATACATGAAGACCAAGTAGTCACCAAAAGACATGACGCACTCTCACTATGTTCCATACATACAGACAAAGAAGGGCACCACTTTGACTGGGACAAAGCACACACACATACTAAGACACGCAAGGACCTTCTTAGAGGAATGGTATTCTAACCAGAAGTCCATCAATAAACTCATCAATTTAGATTCTGTCTACATTCTATTGTTAAAATAACCTGAAATGACATCACCCAATTTAAGAAACATTGTCATGGTGACGAAACTTCTGAAAACATGCCTTCAAGCTCAGTGAGCTAACTTGCATCCATATAAGTGGTTTTTTTTTGTTTATTAGTGGAATTTAGCAGTTCTCTGTCGCTCACGTTTTGACAGATTATGGTGTGAGGTGAGCTTTTCTGGGTATGTGGTTTTAATTAACAGAGGGGTTTGACATTGATGTTATAACAGTTTGGGGCCTTGCCATATGGCATTTGGACAGACTTGAACAGATCTGTGATACAACAGATCCTAGCAAATTACAACTCATTGCAATTAGTGACTTTGAGCTTCAAATGAAACCATTGGGAAAATTCGTTTAATTTTGTTACTTGTGGTTGGTTAATTGAAACGTGAGGGAAATGGCTTTTAACATTACTGAAGAGGTTCCCGAATTTTCCAAGGAAATTTAGAAAGACAGAAGGAGGACATTTTTTAGAATTAGCCAATAGGTTGGAATTGGGTTTAACCAGGGAGAAAAGGGAAGCTGAAATTGTAATGGAGTTGGTCAAGCACTTTGATGTATCAGAGAAATAGGCAACTGCAGTAGAGTTATAAAAACTTAAATTGCAAATGTGGCAACTGGAGTTAGAAGATAAATAAAGGGACGGAAACAGAGAGAGAAAAAAGAGAAAGCGAAGAGAAAGAAAGAGAGAGGGAATTGAAATTCAGAAGTTGGGAATTAGGTAAGAAAGTTAAATTAACAGATGGAGATGAAGGGAGAACGTAGGGATGTATTCAACTAGGTTAGTAACTTGCCATATTTCGGTGAGAAAAATGTCAAAATCTTTTTTTATTTCATTTGAAAAAATGACACGGCAGATGACGTGTCCAGTGAACTTGTGGGTAATGCTAGTTCAGACTAATCTGGTGGGCACAGCTAGTGAGGTATGTGCAGCGCTGTCAGACGAGGGATCCAGACATTATCAAGATGTCAAATTGGCTATTTTGATTCGTTATGAATTGGTACTAGAAGCATATAGACAGAAATTCGGAAAAATAGAGACGGAACCAGGTCAGACTTATATTGAGTTTGAAAGAATTAACCACAGTCATTTTGATAGGTGGGTTATGGCCTTAAAAATGGATAAGACCTGTGAGGCTTGAAGGAAGATTAATCAGCTGGAGAAGTTAAAAGACTCACTTCCAGAGATAGTAAGAATTCATGTGAATGAATAGAAAGTTCAAGAAGTGAGAAGCGCGGCAGAAATGGCAGGTAAATATGCATTGTGGCATGTGATGAAATTTAGCTTCTGGCAGGAATTTCATCCTGTGGGGGATAGAAATTGGGAGAAGGGAAGATCACACATTACAAAGCGAACAGTAGCTCATAATAGTTTACCACAGGTGAAGAAAGAAGCCCAAGGGGGTTGAAAGGTGGTGAAAGGCCTCAGGTGGTCTCACTGTAAGGGAGTGGAACACATAGAATTACAGTACTGATGGTTTAAGAAGGGCACATGGAAAAAGTTGTTTTCACTGCAGTTAGCTGGGACACACTGTGCGGGGCGTTAAAGGAAGACACTTTGGGGAAAGATGCGGTAGAAGAGGCTAAGCCAGTGACATTAGTGAAACTGGTAAAGGAAACCCCAAGTGCAGCCGAGGAGCTGCAGAAGATTGCACAGCCTAGGCAAGGGCTGGGTATGGAGGCAGTGCCTGATCTCTGTAAAGAATTCGCCTCTGTAGGTAACGTTTACTCAGAAAGAACAGGGGAGAAGGATAAGAAATTATAATTTTGTGAGATACAGGCTCTGCTCAGTCTCTAATAGTTGAGAAGTGAGGGTCCAGAAAAGCACAACAGATCAGGCAGTTTCCGAACAGCAGGACTATCGCATATCAGGCAGAAACCCATCGTCCGGAGGGTGGTGGGGGGACAAGGGGGCTGGAAGATAAATATGAGAGTAGTAGCTGGGCTGGTGGGAGGGTCACTGGGAAGGCAATAAGAAGATGTAGGTGGGAGTGATTGTGATTTGTCAGAGGGGAGGGTGGAGTCGATAGGTGGATAGGAAGATGGCCAGTTAGGGCAGTTCAAGAGGGCAGTGCTCGGTTGAACGGTTGGATCTGGGAGAGGTTGGTGGAGGGGAGATTTGGAATTTGGTGAAGTCAACGTTGATACTGTACAGTTTGAGGGTTCCAGCTGTCCTACCACCGATAGGTGTCCTGTCACCCTCCTCTACGACCTATCACCATCACACCCACCTGCATCTACTAATTGCCTCCCAAGCTCCCTTTCACCCAGCTCCACCCCCACCCTCCCATTTATTTCTCAACCTCCTTCCCCCTCCCTTACGCCCCACTTTCCTGATGAAGGACGTATGCCTGAAACGTCAACGCTCCTGCCCCTCGGATGCTGCCGACATGATGGACTTTTCCAGCCCCACACTTTTCAACTCTCATCTCCAGCATCTGCCGCCCTCACTTTCTCTCACCCTCTAATAGTAAGAGTTGAAAGTTTTTTTTCACTCTTCCTGGCATTATAATCAAGAACGTGATAACTTGTGGAATGGGGACAGAAATTAAGCATTCCCTTGTGTAACATCAGGATGGAATGCCAAATCAAGTTTGGGGAAGTAACAGTGACAGTGAGTAACAGAGTGTCAGTTCTAGGAATAGAGCTTGTTCTTGGGAACGATTTAGCAGGAAGCAAGTTGGGAGAGGCACCCCTTGTGGTGGCGAAGCCAAAGGAAGATGAGGGAATTGGTGAGTTCAAAGAAAATTACCCAGGATATTTTCCAGACTGTGTAGTAACAAGATCCCACTGTCATAAGTTACAGCAGGAAGAAGAAATGAACTAAAAAGACAAATGAGTTGATGCTCAGTGAACTGACACCCTGTTTAATGTAACGGTGCAGGAAAAACCTGAACAGGCAGAGGATCAGGCAGAGGTGTTTAGTCCAGAAAGTCTAATGGACTTACAACAGATATATATACACACATTCACACACACAGAAAATGAATCAGAATATATTGTTGAACGTTATTAACTTAAACATAGAATCATAAAATTAAAATGGAGACCCCGATAGGTTACTGCAGAAGGGAAATGTGCCGAAGTGCACCAGATTGTGTTAGCAGTAATGTACAGTGTTACGGGTCGCACATAAACTCTCTGCAGGCGGTCACCTAGGTGTAAAGAAGACTCAGGCTAAGGTACAGAAGCATTTCTAATGGCCTGGAATGCACAAGGACGCGGTTCATTTTTGTTGTACGTGACATACATACCAAATGGTAGGTAAGTCCCAGGCAGTAATAAAACCAGCACCTTTGTTGCCAATTCTTGCATTCGAGAAACCCTTCATGTGGGTTATGATTAATTGTGTAGCTCCCCTTTCTAAAGTAAAAGTAAAAAACAATATTTGCTGACCATAATGGATGTGTCTCCCAGATTTCCAGAGGCAATTCCATTATTGGAGTGTTAAGGCAAAAATGAAGGTGGAGGGATTGGTAGCTTTCTTTACTCGCTGTGGACTGCCCAGAGAGATTCAGTCAGACCAAGGGTCTCATTTTACTGCTCAGCTGTTTTAGGAAGTCATGGATAGCTTAGGCATACAGCACTTCAAATCAAGTGCGTCCTATCCTGAATCCCAGGTAGCCTTGGAAAGTTAGCATCAGACACTGAGGACCATGTTAACAGCGTACTGTCAGGATTACCCGAATGGTTGGGATAAAGGTGCCCCATTAAATTGTTTGCCATTAGAGATGCCCCAAATAAATCTACTCACTTTACTTCCTTTGATTTAATATTCGTACATGAAGTGAGAGGTCCTTAGAAACTAATTAAATATAAATTGACAGGACCAAAGTCGGAGATCTCACACTTGGATTATGTATCAGAGGTGAGGGAGAGATTGGATGGAGTAGGTGAGTTAGTTAAACAGCACCTGAAGAGGGCACAGTATAGAGTGATGCAGGTGGCAGATAAAAACTCTGAAACTTTGACGATTTCCCGTGGGGATGACGTATTAGTTTCGCCACCAGTGGTAAGAAGCCAGGCCCCTTTCAAATTAAAAAAAAAGTGTGAAGTCAGTTAAACTACCTGGTAAAGATACCGGAGATGACAAAAAAACTTTGTCGAGTATTTCATCTGGATGAATAATGCACCAGCCACATTTAACACTCAAGAATAGAGGGGTGGCCATATGAACAAATTGTGCAACTTATCTGTATGATGTAGTGATCTTCAGCAAGTGATTGAAAGCTCACATGTTACAGTTGCCAGAGCATGTTGAACGATTACAAGAAGCAAACTTGGTAATAAACTTAAAGAAAACAGAATTCGCGAAGGCAGAGGTGATGTTCTTGGGACATTACATTGGACATGGAAGGTTGACTCCATGGAGCACAAAAACGAAGGGCTTTGAGGAATTTCCACGACCATCCTCGAAGAAGGAGGTGCTTCGATTTTTGGAACTGAGTGGATTCTATCGGAAGTTTGTTCAAAACTTCAGCAGCGTCTTGGCAACACTGATGGATTTACTGAAGAAGAACACAGAATTGTGGTGGACAGAACAATGCCAGGAGGTATTTGAGAATTTTAAAGCAGGTTTAATCACTACACCAGTTTTAGCTGCACCAAATATTCTGAAACCCTTTGAAAATTGTGTTTGATGCTCGGGATATAGGGGTCAGAGATGTATTGATATGGAAAAAGGTGATGGAATTGAATGGCTAATTGGCTACTTGTCGAAAAAACTCAATATCCAACAGAGAAAAAAAAAATAGAAAATCTCCATTATTGAACAAGAATGATTAAGTTCCACACTGGCC
The DNA here is from genome assembly GCF_020745735.1 of Hemiscyllium ocellatum. Taxonomy (NCBI): domain Eukaryota; kingdom Metazoa; phylum Chordata; class Chondrichthyes; order Orectolobiformes; family Hemiscylliidae; genus Hemiscyllium; species Hemiscyllium ocellatum. The sequence goes on from NW_026868375.1 coordinate 38,954, forward strand.
TGACAATATTTTAATGTGTATATGACAAACAAATTGTCGGAGATGGTTGTGGACAACGACAAATCTCTCGCATTTTTTGGAATATTTAAAGACCAGAATATGAGACTATTTCATTGGAGTCTTACCTCACCAACTTTAAACTTACAAAATGTACATGCTGTGTCTTCTATAATGTGATAGCAGATGTGTTTTCGCGGATTTAAAGGAAAAAGTGTAGGTAAGTTTCGAGTTATTCCAGTTTTGTATTGGTGTGCAGAATTAATATGAATGATATAACTGAGATTAATACTTTTGTATTTCATAAAATTGGGATTAAGAATTAAAGGAAAAGAAATGTAGCCATCTTTTCATTCTGCTAGTTCATTTTATTTTCTGAAGCGGGGAGATGTTATGAAGACAAAAACATGTATGGACACTTTAAAACAGATCGGGTTTTGCTGAATAGAAATTAAAGCCACAGATGCCAGCTGAAGGTCACACTGTTCCACATGTCACCATTAGCTGAGAAATGGATTCCTGAGTTTTGGTTGCTGTTTGACAGCCATTCAAATGTAACCAAAGAGTTTAAATAACGCTCAGGATACCAGATGCCAACAGAATTTGAATATTATTGTTTGGACACCTGGAAAGCAATCAAATTATGAGAATTATTGTATCATGGGAAGTATATAAACCCAGCATTTTGAACACTGGAGGGAGAGCTACTGCCATCCAACAGTAGAGCAACTGCTGTAGAGCAGGAGTGCTAACTGGCCATCTCAAACACTCTCTATCAAAGACACATGTTCATGCAAACCTCTTTGCAATTAAAAAAATGAACCAGGGAGATCAGCAGCTGAAAGAGTGAACACAGCGGGGAAGATAGAGACTGTATGGTCTTGAGATTGTAATGTTTAATATGTGGGTTGTTGAAACAGCATATTTTTTACAGAGTTGGAGTCAGATAGTAAGTAGCTAAGAAAAGAGGGGCTTGTATTTGTGAATAGTTGTTGTTTAGTGTTCACTATTAAGGTTAAGAAACTAACTTGTTAATCTTTGTTTAAATAGTGGAATGTAGGAGATCTGTGTCACTCATATTTTAACAGATTACGAAGTGAGGTACGCTTTTCTGGGTGTTTGGTTTTAATTAACAGAGGGGTTCGACTCCACCTTGTAAATGTCCATCCACGCTAACCCCATTTCCCTGCAGTTGGCCCATATCCTTCTAATCCATTCCTATCCCCGAATTTTTCCAAATGCTTTTGAAATGTTGTTAATGTACCCCCTCAGCCACATCTGCTGGCAGCTCATCCACGTACCAGCCTCTGTGTAAAGAAGTGGCCTCTCAGGTTCCCTTTTATTCCTTCTCCTTTACCTTAAACTGATCCTCACGCGTCCTCGATTCTCTACACCTTGGAAAAAGACTGAGACCATTAACCCTATCCATACCCCTCGTGATCTTATACAGCTCTATAACGACTCCCTCAGTTTCCCTCAGAAATCTCCTAGTTTGTCCAACCTCTCGCTATAACTCAGATCATTGGGTCCTGGCAACATCTTTGTAAACTTCTTCTGCACTCTTTCTAAGTTAATAACATCCTCCCTTTAACAAGGTGACAAAACTGAACACAATACTCCAAGTGCGGCCTTACCAAAGCCCTGTATAACTGCAGCATAAATTCCCATCTTCTATACTCAATATCCTGCCTGATGAAGGCCAATGTGCCAAATGCCTTCTTCACTGCCCTGTCTACCTGTGACTCCACTCTCAGGGAACCGTGCACCTGAGCACCAAGGTCTCTCTGCCCCCTGCACCCCTTAAGGCTCTCCCATTCACCATGAAACTCCTACCTTGATTTGAATTTCCAAAATGCAAGACCTCACGCTTCTATATTAAATTCCATTTCTCGGCCCTTTTAAGGTCCTGCTGCAATTTCTGATAATATTCCTCACTGATCATGCTCCCACTTACTTTAGTGTCATCTGCAAACTTATTAATCATACCTTGTACATTCTCAACCAAATCATAGATAACAAACAGCTATGGACCAAGCCTCCGGTCTGACAAACATCCTTCCACTAAACCCTCTGCTTCCTACCATCAAGCCAACTGTGTATCCAATTGGACAGTTCCCACGCATTCTACGTGTTGGAACCTTCCTGAGCAGCCTGCTATATGGAAACTTATCAAACGTCCTGGTAACTTCATCAAAGAACTCTAACAAATTTGGGAAGCATGATCTCCCACTCACAAGTCTATGCTGACTGCTCCGAATCAAACCCTGTGTAAGTAATGGGTGCAGTCAATGGTATGCTGTCCTTCATTGTAAGATGATTCGAGTACATAAGTAAAGCCATCTTCTAGCTGTTGTAGAACCTTGCTGCGAGAGCATTTGGGACATTCTGTACAGATTTGATGTCCTTTGTAAGGAATGATTCCCGTACCACAGACATGGATGATGGTAACATGAGGATAGAGTGAATAAACTGAGTGTTTAACCTGTAGAGTGTGAGAGACGAAGAAATGGTGATGCTGAAACACGAGGAGTGGCAGCGGTCTCTTATTTCCAAAAGATACATTGACAGGGTGAGAAATTCCTGACTTTACCCAGGATTGATTGGTTTGATTTATTGTCACGTGTACCTCAGTACAGGGAAACACTTTATTTATGAGCAGTGGAGGCAGATTATAGTCAGCAAGGCCAGACAGATCATAGGGTAGAAATAGACTTGGACAGAGTAAGGCATACAGGTTACACTGAACAGGACATGCACTAGACAAGATCAACATGAACAAGATCAGCATTGTTTGAACTTAGAGAGTCCATTCATCAGTCTAACGTGACTTTCCTAATAGTTTATATGCCTAACTTAACTCTCCCCATGTTATTGTGCAGTCGGCGTGTGAACCCGTACTGAACGTCATGTTGCTCACAATCCCCAACAGCAGCCACAATACCTTCCATCTGAAACAGGTAGCCATTCCCACCAGCTCCGCCCTACATAGAGAACACCAGGCTGGCTTCTCGGAGATGGAAGGTGCCTTCTTGTGACTTCACACAAGACATATGGCTTACCTCCTCACCGCGAGAAAACCACGTTAAAGTCGCACGTGTGTATCATGACAGACGGAGCTACGAGGAACAACGTGGAGCAGTCTGTCTGTGCAGCCTCTGCTCCACTTGGTCATCATGTTAGAGCATCAGTTAGGAGACAGCGAGGACTGTTGATGCTGAAGATCAGAGTAGACAGTGGTTTGCTGGAAAAGCACAGCAGGAGAATCGACGTTTCAAGCATAAGCCATTCATCAGGAATCAGCATCAATTACCTCATTCTGCCCCTGTGTAAGTGCATTGAGGTGGGAATGGTCTCCTACTGTTCCTGTGTAAGTGACTCAAGGGACTAACTGGCTTCTTCCCAGTCCGATTGGACAGGGCCAAGGGTCTGATTGAGTTACCCTGGTTCCTGTATGACAGCTCGATGTGCTGACTAGTGTGATGATGCTGTAGCTTTAAGAGGTTATTTTGTTCTGGTTTCTTTTAAGAGAGAGATTGAATGACTGTTAACAAGCCGGCTAGTTAGGACTACTTGAGTAAATAACTAGTGAGGCCTTGGGTTTATTTTAATGCAGATGGAATGGGTATGGTCAGCTCTCACAGATTAGGATTTCTGGGTTTTGGTTTCTCAGTAACATCAGAAATTATTGGGGTCTCCACCGAGTTGAAAGCTTTAGTGCATGTCTCCTGGCAGCTACTCTCTATGGATTTTCTCTTAGTGCTGTTTTTAAATCCTGAATTGGAGAAATATTTGTGTCAGTCAGTGTCTGAATAGTCCTTCTTGCCAAGGGCTGTGTTCATGTGATTTTCCAGTATTGGAACAGTTCATTCGTATTAGTTCCTAGATTTATTATTCTGTTAACTTGTCCAATATAATTACGTTATTCTAAATTCCTGTTTCTTTGGTTTTATTTAATCTACCGTGTTTAAGTAAATGGTGTTATGCTTCACACCGAGTTGTTTGACCAGTCACATTGCATCTGGATCAGACACTTTACATTTTCTTCAAAAGAAGAAAACATTAGCGTCTAGACTACCACCTTCAAATATTGTCGAGGGGCTCTGGTGTGGCCCATCACACTAGAATCCTTTTATTCCTGAGTAATATGTTGGAGGCACTGAATGGGCTGTGCCTGTTCTTCTCCAATAATGTCAATGGGCTGAACGACTTCCTCATATTCCTGTGAAACCAGTGTGAGGTGTGGAATGAACTCTTGTTTTACTGTGGCAATGTGCAGTGTCAGACAGTCCTTTATATGAATGTTACGGACTCTTTCGAAGCACAAGCCTCAGTGGAGTCCATGTCTTGCTGCACATGGACACAGTCCAGTTCAGAAGCTGATGGGGGCGTCAAATTATTCTGACCATTGTGGAATCCTCAGTGACCATCCTCACTTCGGATCTTATGGTGGGGAGGGTGTGGGTGGGGAGACATTGATGAAGCAGCTGAAGATGTTTGTGAAGAGGAAGCTACCCTGAGGATCTCCCACAGAGGTGACCCAGGACTGAGATGATGAACATCTTCCTTTGTGCCATGTTTGACTCCAATCACTGGAGAGTTTACTCTGATTCCCATTAAGTTCAGGTTTGTTAAGCTCCTTGATGTCAACAGAAGCATTGATATCAGGGCCAGTCATTTTTACCTCACCCCTTGTGGCAACCTCTTTTGTCCATGTCAATCGACCATGATATAGGAGCAGCAAGGGTTTTCTTCGAATAGGTGGCATTGAATGTCAGGATTTCTCTTCTCAAGAGTGTTCGGGGAGCCAAATGACTGAAAGTATTTGAAGAGGAGGTAGATGGATATTGACCTGACAGAGAGTTGAGGGCGATGATGAATTGGGTTTGAAAGAGGATTTGAGACCAAGAGCAGATCACTCATGATCTTAGTGAAGGGCAAGGCAGGTTTGGGGAGTGAATGAACTGCCCCTGTTTCTGATGTTCTCACATTGTGTTATTGGAAAGTTAGTGGGTGTTATTTTCATGGATGTTCTGTTATTGAATGTTGCCGTCAGGGAGACAACAGGATTTTGTGAGCCATCGCTAGGTGAGGTATGGAGGCTGTATTCATAGTGAATTTGGGTCTACAACATGACCAACAAATGGAGCACAAGTTTCAGAGAGGAGAAGCTCTGTCAAGAGAGATGAGGGTCCTCTTTCATACCTATCCTGGGTTTTACAATTACATTTCCCAAATCACCTCAAAGCGTGTGGGACAGTCTTGAAGGGCTGAATGATCTCCTCTGTTTCTGTGCACCAGGTTATAGAAGTAAGTAGCCTCTAAATACTCCTGTCTAACAGGTTTAATGGGCTGAATGGAACACAGGAACACGGGATTGAGGGACAGGAGCGAGTCATTAGATACGTTGAGCCTTCTCCACCAGGCACTAAGATTGTGGCTGATCAGTTTGTGGTCTCAGCCCCACTTTGCTGTCTGCGTCCCATTATCCATGACTCAGTTCTCTGTCAAATATTTCACGAACGCAACTTTCAATCAATGTGCACATAGAGGCAAGAAAACCTTGCAGTGAAGAGGATTCGGATTTGAAAGGTACTTCCAGAATTTTTCGTCATCCAGATCAGTCAACCTCTCCTCATAAGATAAGCCCGCCAGTCCAGGCAGCATCCTTGTAAACCTCCTCTGAACCCTCTCCAAAGCATCCACATCTTTCTTATAATATGGTGATCAGAACTGGACGCAGAATTCCAAGTGCGGTCTAACCAAAGTTTTATAGAGCTGCAACAAGATCTCACGACTCTTAAACTCAATCCCCCTGTTAATGAAAGCCAAAACACCATATGCTTTCTTAACAACCCTGTCCACTTGGGTGGCCATTTTAAGGGATATATGTACCTGCACACCAAGATCTCTCTGTTCCTTCACACTGCCAAGAATCCTATCCTTAATCCTGTACTCAGCTTCCAAATTTGACATTCAAAATCCATCACCTCGCATGTATTCAGGTTGAACTCCATCTGCCACCTCTCAGCCCATCTCTGCATCCTGTCAATGTCCCGCTGCAGCCTACAGCAGCCCTCTTTACTGTCAACGACACCTCCAACCTTTGTGTCATCTGCAAACTTGCTGACCCATCCTTCAATCCCCTCATCCAAGTCATTAACAAAAATTACAAATAGTAGAGGCCCAAGGACAGAGCCCTGTGGAACACCACTCACCACTGACTTCCAGGCAGAATATTGTCCTTCCATTACCACTCGCTGTCTTCTGCTGGCCAGCCAATCCTGTATCCAGACAGCTAACACAGATACCTGTGTTAAAATGAATGTTTTATTTTAACAAATACAGAAATTGCTGGAAGAGCTCGGCAGGTCTGTCTGCATCCAGATGTCTTTTACATGATGTAGTTGTACCAGCCTCCACCACTTCCTCTGGCAGCTCATTCCATACACACACCACCCTCTGTGTGAAAAGGTGCCCCTTAGGCCTCTTCAAAATCTTTCCCCTCTGACTTTCCACCAATGTCCTCTAGTTTTGGACGACCCTAACCTGGGGAAAAACCTTGACTACAAACCCTATCCATGACCGTTCTGATTTTATAAACCTTTACTGCTGCGAAATGTGACTCCAATCAACACGAATGGCTGTACTTTCAATAATCCCGGGCCGAAATGCTGACATTCAACACCGACACCTGTTCATTCTCCATCAAGTCACAATTCTAAAACCAGTTTCATCAGTTTGTTCAGATATATTAGGAGACCCTTCTGTGGGATTTACACCGAGACCTTTGTGCCCGGAGGTAGGGACACGAGTACCACTCGGCAATATCCATAAAGCTGTAACATTATTCTCCTGTGTGTTTGTTCATCAGCCTGTTATGACATGCTGTGACATACCTCTGCAATAGGCAGGACATGAATCCACACCTTCTGGTCCAGCGCTAGGAACACTACCAAACAATTTCAGGAATTGGAATCAAACCCAGAGCCATGACTCAGAGGCAGGGACATTACCCACTACACTACTGTACCCAGATTTTGGGTCACATTTTAAGAGGCAGCATTCAGCTCGGTGTGGATTTATTATAATCAGGTTACCATTACTGAACTACACAAAACATTTTGTTTTGTTAAACAAGTGCAAGATCGAAATTAACTATGAACAAATTTAATCGCTATTATCTGTAGTCTGCAATATTAGGGAAAGGAATCCTGCAGACATACTCTGCCAAATGAAGGGTCTCACATAGATATTTATTACTGAACACCTGAGCCGGAGAACGACCATAATTTCTGGTCCGAAAACACCGATCAGTATAACCAACTCTCACGTGTGTCTGCCCTCAGCCTAAAACCATGAAATGATACCAGGCCGCTGATTACTGTCCAGCCTCTCCTCCCCACTGACTGTGTCTGCAATCTATCCCTCCTCCCCCTAACCACACAAGGCAAACCAAGCTCAGGGTCTTTGTGAAAATCAAGGCCGGAGTTTGCAGGCCTCCTGGAGAGGGATGGGCATTTTAAAATTAAACGGGGAAGGTGAGGAGGTGGTAATATCACTCACTGGCCGAGGCGTGGCAGATGGAGTTTAGTTTGGATTAATGCGAGGGATTGGATTTGGTAAATCAAACAAGAGTAGGACTTATACAATTAAACGTAGGGCCTTTGGCAGTGTTGTAGGACAGAGACCAAGGCCATCAGGTATAATTCTTTAAAAGTTGCATCTCATATAGATAATGTGTTTAAGAAGGTGTTTAACACACTTGTCTTCAATGGTCAGACCTTCGAGTATCGGAATTGGGACGTCATGTTGTGGTTGTACAGGATATTGGTGAGACCTCTTCTAGAATATTGTGTCCAGTCTGGGCATCCTGCCCCTCATTCCATAGGCTCACCACCCTCTGGGTGAAAAAGCTGCCCATTGGGTCACTTTTAAATGTTTCCCCTCTTACAACTATGTCCTCTAGTTTTGGTCTCCACTACCCCATTATAAAATACATTGACTATTCACTTTGATATTATTGACCTTGATATTATTAAGCTGGAGAGGGTTCAGAAGAGATTAACCTGAATGTTGCTGGAAATGGAGGGATTGAGCTATAAGGAGAGGCTGAATCGGCTGGGACATTTTTCACTGGAGAGTATGAGATGGAGGGGTAATTTTGCAGAGGTTTGTTAAATAATGAGGGGTACAGATAAGCTGAAGGGCTGCTGTCTTTTCCCTAGAATTGGGGATTCAAAAACTGAGTGATATTTTAAGGTGCGAGGAAAAAAGATTTAAAAAAGACAGGAGAGGCAATTATTTTAGACAGAAGCTGGCTTACGTGTGGAATGAACTTGCAGAGCAAGTGGTGAAAACAGGGACAGTTACAACGTTTAAAGGATATTTAGATCAGTACATGGATAAGACATCAGTTTGGATGGTGCTGTGAGCAGCTGCCCTCTCCCTCCCCCCTCTCTGAATGAATCCCTGTTGGTTTTCACCCTCTGCCAATGCCTGTGCAGTGGCGTGGGGAGGCCACCAGGGGGCGGCATTGTATCACTTTCAGCACCACAGAGACTGCCAGCCCTGCCCCACACAGAGACACACAGATACACACACAGCAATTGTTAGGACACGGCATAGATCTCATCTGGTAATTTAAACTAAACATAAATAAAGGCTCAATTCGCCTCGTAAACTGTTAAAATATGAGTGACAGAGAACTCCCAAATTCGACAGTTTAAATAAAAACAACAATGTAGTTTTTAACACTGAAAGTGAACTGAAAGAGACCCTCTATCTCTTAACTGCTTATAACCCGACTCCAGCTCTACAGCAATATACTGTTTCTGGGTCTGCCATCCTCTCATATCACAGGTACTTGTAAGCTCTCAGTTCAGAGCAGCATTCACTCTCTCTTAAAGGTACAGTACACACTAAACTTCATCCCATTATTCCCTGATGAATATAGATAAGTGGAACCTATCCGGATTTCTCTTGCTCTGTGGTTTGCCAATATTTCATCTACTCTGTCTCGTATTTGTCTGGATTTTTGTTGCTCCATTGACAGTATGTCATTATTCGACTCTGTCCGTGGGAATTTATCAGTATTTCAGTTTCTCACACTCCTGTGTGTGGGGCAGGATTTCAGATGTTTCATGGGGACTGTGACACTATGATAATCATAATGTTTGTAAATGGGACCAAACCTGCAAGGATTGTAAAGTCTATGGAGGACAGTGTGGAACTCTAACAGGACAGTGACACGCTGGTAGACGGGGATCGATGCAGAGCAGTGTGAGGTGATGTACTTTGGTATGAAAGGTAAAGAAAGACAGTTTAAAACAGGCTGTGCCATTATAAAGGGGCTGCAGGAACAGAGGGCCCTGGGTGTATATGAGCAGGAGCTTTGTTCAGGGGTCGGTGCTATAACAGATATACCGTGAGTGTGAGGGAGCAGAGAGAATACGGTGACCCTAATCCTGACAGAGAGGGGAAGGTTATTGATGCTTGTCCTGTATTGCTGGACATTTCTTCAGACCGCAGATACTGCACTGAGCTGGGTGGGGAGCTCAGACCACGCTCGGTGGGTCTGGTGGTGTGGGGCCCTCTGGGAAGAGAATGGTCACCCTCTGTACTAGCCCATCCACCAGGACCTCCGTGCCCCTGTCGACAAACTGTGGTGTAATTGCCCCTTATCTGCCATGCTCGTGGTAAACTGTGCAGGGCAGCTCCTAACGGAGAAAGGTCAGCCGTGTGCCCATTGGCCTTAAAGATGGCACCAGTGCCAGGGTCATGGAATATCCAGGGGAACCCGGGCGATGGGGAGTCCCTCCAGCCATGATGGGTGGGAGAATCGGGCTGGCATTGAATGACAGGGACACCATGGTGGGGGATGGGGGAGGGGGGGTGCGGGGGGTAATCAATGAGTTGAGTTTGATAAGATAGCACCAGGAATCTAGCTTGGCCTCGTACAGATAATCTCTCTGTCACACTCAATGAGAATGACACTGAGGCAAATCATTGTTAGAATCAGCCCAGTGAGTCAGAGATTCTGTTGTAACTACTCCCATTTACAAAGCTGTAGAACAAATGTTTATCCAAAACTCTCCATCATTTCACCTCACACCAATCTCCCTTTTTCCCATCTTTCCTGGGAAGACTGGCTCATGTTACAGGATGCTATCGAAGTGTCTACATTTCAGCATTCTGAAACCTGGGAACGCATCCTTCCATGACACTGTCTCTCAGTCTCCCCCTCTCTGTCTATACCCCAAACCCCTCCCATGTGGTGATATTTAAACTGATTCCCCCACAATCTCTCTCCGGCAGTGATGTTCACATCCACAGCGCCCCCTTGTCAGTGCACAATATCGATATGGAGCTGTAATTGGGTGGGAGCTGTACGTCCTGTCACTTCCAGCATGGGCTGCAAGTTTCCCAACACTGGGCAGGGATCTAATACAGTGTTATTGATAAATGCACTGGGGTGGGGTACACAGTCCTACATGCTGGGAGGGTAACTGCTCCTGGGTACAGATCAATGCACTGGGGTGGGGTACACAGTCCTACATGCTGGGAGGGTAACTGCTCCTGGGTTACAGATCAATGCACTGGGGTGGGGGACACAGCCCTACATGCTGGGAGTGTACTTGCTCCTGGGTTACAGATGAATTCACGGGTGATCACTGCACAGGTCGCTGTGCTGGTCAGACTGTACGGTTGAGGTTTATAGATAATACAATGATGTGGGCTTGCTGGATGGATATTTGTTCCAGTTTCACGCATTACTGCCCTGCTGTGGTCTGCACAACTCCCTGTGCTGGACAGAGATGTAGCCTGTGCACAGTACATCATGGTGATGGGGTGGATGCGAAAGGTGACGGACAGGTCACGGAGCTCCATGGAACATTCTGTCCCCGACATTCTATAACTGACATTCCCCGGAACGTTCTGACCCTGACATTCTATACCTGACACTCTCCGGAACGTTCTGTCCCTGACATTCTATAACTGACATTCCCCGGAACGTTCTGACCCTGACATTCTATAACTGACATTCCCCGGAACGTTCTGTCCCCGACATTCTATAACTGACATTCCCCGGAACGTTCTGTCCCCGACATTCTATAACCGCCATTCCCCGGAACGTTCTGTCCCTGACATTCTATAACTGACATTCCCCGGAACGTTCTGACCCTGACATTCTATAACTGACATTCCCGGAACGTTCTGTCCCCGACATTCTATAACTGACATTCCCCGGAACGTTCTGTCCCTGACGTTGTTTGTTTGTGAACGGCCGGACGTCAGTGACTTGAGCAAACGATAAGATCCCGAGGGAAGAGATCCCGTTCCAGGGAGAAGGAGACACTGTTCCGAAGGCCCCTCAGGCAGTTAAAGGGGGGAATACGTTTTCCCTGCGTTTACATTTCTCCACGACACAGGATCGACCACAATTTAGACAAAAATACAGAAATTCCCAAACTCCGTTTGTCTTCAGGAAACTGGGAGAGAATCCTTCAGGACAACAACGTTCCCACCCTCCGTATTAGGAACTGGGAAGGAGTGACCTGTGTCTGCTCTCGAGTGATCGAGTGTGTGGGAATGTTCTAGAAACCATCTGTCCTTATGGATGTGTCTCTGTGTGTTTGGGGAGGGAGGGTTTCTTATGGTTTGTGTCAAATTTTTGTCAGTAATTCCGACCTTCCCATTTGTTATTCCAGCTCCAATTATTTTAATAAATCCCTGAATACAGGGACACATTTGAAAATCTCACTGGGTCCCCGATCAAACGGGTCCCTTTGCCTCCAGGCTGATGGATAATGGGTTTGTTTTCCTTCCTCACAGTTAACGTAGTGACCATCTACGTCCTGCTTTATAAAGATTGTGGATTGTCTCCATGTGTCAGACGTTACCTGGGGGCCATGGCAGCGGCGGATCTCCTGGTCATTATCCTCGACCTGATCCTGAGACACATTCCCATTGTTTATCGGGAACAGTTTTATTTCCTGTACTCCGTCCCCGTGTGTAATATCCACGCCGTCCTGCTTTATGCAGCCACTGACTGCTCTGTCTGGTTCACCGTCACTTTCACCTTTGATCGGTTTGTGGCCATTTGTTGCCAGAAGCTGAAAAGTAAATATTGCAGTGAGAAAACGGCGGCTGTGGTTCTGGGAGCAGTGACTGTGCTGAGCTGTTTAAAGAACATTTCCTGGTATTTTATGCTCACGGCTCGGTATCGGCTGGGGAACGCCCCCTGGTTTTGTGATGTAACAGACGCTGTTCTATTCTCCAGTGTCTGGGTCACAATCGAGTTCCTCCACCACATTCTAACCCCGGGTGTCCCATTTCTCCTGATTCTGCTGCTCAATGTTCTCACCGTCAGACACATTTTAGTGACCAGCAGAGCCCGCAGGAGACTCCGCGCTCACACCAATGGGGACGCTCAGTCTGACACTGAAATGAGAAACCGAAAAAAATCCATCATTTTACTGTTTGTGATCTCGGCCAATTTCATCCTGTTATGGTCAACGTTAATGCTTTATTCTATATGGGGCCGGATGTGGTATATTGTGGATACCCCTCTGTATCTCGATGGCTTTGTGCAGGAATTGGGCTTCATGCTGCAGCTCCTCAGTTGCTGCACAAACACCGCGATTTATGCCGTGACCCAGACTAAGTTCAGGCAGCAGCTGAAGAATGTGCTGAAATATCCCTTCACCCAAATCCATCCATCCATCAAATTCCCTCATTAATCACACCATCCGGGATTTTCTCATTTCAGTTCAGTGTTTCAGCGATGGGGCAGCCTGTCGCTATGGTAACAGACTGAGGGGAGCGCTGGTTTGTCCCTCCTTATCCCACAGGGGGGTTACAGGGAAACATTTCAATGTTACTCACAACTCAGGGGCCAGTGAGAAAAGGCACCATCCCACTGACTGTATCCATCACTTCCATTTGTAACCAATAAAAATGCTGATGACAGCGTGCCGAGCAGCAGAGGGACCGATGTTGTTGTGTGTCTTTGTGTTGGAGAAGCTGAGCTGGAGAGAGACAGACTCAGCCCCAAGTCCTGGTCCTCAGGGAAGGGGAGGGCACCGCGCCCTGAGCTCAGGAGCTGGGTTTAACTCCCTCTGTCCCCTCCCCACCCCCTTTCCAACCCGGCCTCCCCATTTCATCTCCCCCACTCTTACTCCACATTTCTCCCTCTCTCTCCCTGCACACTCACTCTTTCTCACAACCTCCCCCTC